>NW_027364835.1:0-169946 GCF_046119375.1 Phyllobates terribilis
TCTGGTATATGAAAAACATGTTTTTCAATGGCAAAAATCAATGAATATTGTAAATGCACAAACAGTAATATCTCCACATTGCAAGGTGCAATTCTGAAATTTTTTGCTTTTTCCTGCTAATCCTAGCATGATAAAGAAGATTCAAAGAGAGTGAGATGCCAGCTCCTTTCATTCAGTCAGTAGCTTCAAACATTTCTGGTATATGAAAAACATGTTTTTCAATGGCAAAAATCAATGAATATTGTAAATGCACAAACAGTAATATCTCCACATTGCACGGTGCAATTCTGAAATTTTTAGCTTTTTCCTGTTAATCCTAGCATGATAAAGAAGATTCAAAGAGAGTGAGATGCCAGCTCCTTTCATTCAGTCAGTAGCTTCAAACATTTCTGGTATATGAAAAACATGTTTTTCAATGGCAAAAATCAATGAATATTGTAAATGCACAAACAGTAATATCTCCACATTGCAAGGTGCAATTCTGAAATTTTTTGCTTTTTCCTGCTAATCCTAGCATGATAAAGAAGATTCAAAGAGAGTGAGATGCCAGCTCCTTTCATTCAGTCAGTAGCTTCAAACATTTCTGGTATATGAAAAACATGTTTTTCAATGGCAAAAATCAATGAATATTGTAAATGCACAAACAGTAATATCTCCACATTGCACGGTGCAATTCTGAAATTTTTAGCTTTTTCCTGTTAATCCTAGCATGATAAAGAAGATTCAAAGAGAGTGAGATGCCAGCTCCTTTCATTCAGTCAGTAGCTTCAAACATTTCTGGTATATGAAAAACATGTTTTTCAATGGCAAAAATCAATGAATATTGTAAATGCACAAACAGTAATATCTCCACATTGCAAGGTGCAATTCTGAAATTCTTTGCTTTTTCCTGTTAATCCTAGCATGATAAAGAAGATTCAAAGAGAGTGAGATGCCAGCTCCTTTCATTCAGTCAGTAGCTTCAAACATTTCTGGTATATGAAAAACATGTTTTTCAATGGCAAAAATCAATGAATATTGTAAATGCACAAACAGTAATATCTCCACATTGCAAGGTGCAATTCTGAAATTTTTTGCTTTTTCCTGCTAATCCTAGCATGATAAAGAAGATTCAAAGAGAGTGAGATGCCAGCTCCTTTCATTCAGTCAGTAGCTTCAAACATTTCTGGTATATGAAAAACATGTTTTTCAATGGCAAAAATCAATGAATATTGTAAATGCACAAACAGTAATATCTCCACATTGCACGGTGCAATTCTGAAATTTTTAGCTTTTTCCTGTTAATCCTTGCATGATAAAGAAGATTCAAAGAGAGTGAGATGCCAGCTCCTTTCATTCAGTCAGTAGCTTCAAACATTTCTGGTATATGAAAAACATGTTTTTCAATGGCAAAAATCAATGAATATTGTAAATGCACAAACAGTAATATCTCCACATTGCAAGGTGCAATTCTGAAATTCTTTGCTTTTTCCTGTTAATCCTAGCATGATAAAGAAGATTCAAAGAGAGTGAGATGCCAGCTCCTTTCATTCAGTCAGTAGCTTCAAACATTTCTGGTATATGAAAAACATGATTTTCAATGGCAAAAATCAATGAATATTGTAAATGCACAAACAGTAATATCTCCACATTGCAAGGTGCAATTCTGAAATTTTTTGCTTTTTCCTGCTAATCCTAGCATGATAAAGAAGATTCAAAGAGAGTGAGATGCCAGCTCCTTTCATTCAGTCAGTAGCTTCAAACATTTCTGGTATATGAAAAACATGTTTTTCAATGGCAAAAATCAATGAATATTGTAAATGCACAAACAGTAATATCTCCACATTGCAAGGTGCAATTCTGAAATTTTTTGCTTTTTCCTGCTAATCCTAGCATGATAAAGAAGATTCAAAGAGAGTGAGATGCCAGCTCCTTTCATTCAGTCAGTAGCTTCAAACATTTCTGGTATATGAAAAACATGTTTTTCAATGGCAAAAATCAATGAATATTGTAAATGCACAAACAGTAATATCTCCACATTGCACGGTGCAATTATGAAATTTTTAGCTTTTTCCTGTTAATCCTAGCATGATAAAGAAGATTCAAAGAGAGTGAGATGCCAGCTCCTTTCATTCAGTCAGTAGCTTCAAACATTTCTGGTATATGAAAAACATGTTTTTCAATGGCAAAAATCAATGAATATTGTAAATGCACAAACAGTAATATCTCCACATTGCAAGGTGCAATTCTGAAATTTTTTGCTTTTTCCTGCTAATCCTAGCATGATAAAGAAGATTCAAAGAGAGTGAGATGCCAGCTCCTTTCATTCAGTCAGTAGCTTCAAACATTTCTGGTATATGAAAAACATGTTTTTCAATGGCAAAAATCAATGAATATTGTAAATGCACAAACAGTAATATCTCCACATTGCACGGTGCAATTATGAAATTTTTAGCTTTTTCCTGTTAATCCTAGCATGATAAAGAAGATTCAAAGAGAGTGAGATGCCAGCTCCTTTCATTCAGTCAGTAGCTTCAAACATTTCTGGTATATGAAAAACATGTTTTTCAATGGCAAAAATCAATGAATATTGTAAATGCACAAACAGTAATATCTCCACATTGCAAGGTGCAATTCTGAAATTTTTTGCTTTTTCCTGCTAATCCTAGCATGATAAAGAAGATTCAAAGAGAGTGAGATGCCAGCTCCTTTCATTCAGTCAGTAGCTTCAAACATTTCTGGTATATGAAAAACATGTTTTTCAATGGCAAAAATCAATGAATATTGTAAATGCACAAACAGTAATATCTCCACATTGCACGGTGCAATTATGAAATTTTTAGCTTTTTCCTGTTAATCCTAGCATGATAAAGAAGATTCAAAGAGAGTGAGATGCCAGCTCCTTTCATTCAGTCAGTAGCTTCAAACATTTCTGGTATATGAAAAACATGTTTTTCAATGGCAAAAATCAATGAATATTGTAAATGCACAAACAGTAATATCTCCACATTGCACGGTGCAATTCTGAAATTTTTAGCTTTTTCCTGTTAATCCTAGCATGATAAAGAAGATTCAAAGAGAGTGAGATGCCAGCTCCTTTCATTCAGTCAGTAGCTTCAAACATTTCTGGTATATGAAAAACATGTTTTTCAATGGCAAAAATCAATGAATATTGTAAATGCACAAACAGTAATATCTCCACATTGCAAGGTGCAATTCTGAAATTTTTTGCTTTTTCCTGTTAATCCTAGCATGATAAAGAAGATTCAAAGAGAGTGAGATGCCAGCTCCTTTCATTCAGTCAGTAGCTTCAAACATTTCTGGTATATGAAAAACATGTTTTTCAATGGCAAAAATCAATGAATATTGTAAATGCACAAACAGTAATATCTCCACATTGCAAGGTGCAATTCTGAAATTTTTTGCTTTTTCCTGCTAATCCTAGCATGATAAAGAAGATTCAAAGAGAGTGAGATGCCAGCTCCTTTCATTCAGTCAGTAGCTTCAAACATTTCTGGTATATGAAAAACATGTTTTTCAATGGCAAAAATCAATGAATATTGTAAATGCACAAACAGTAATATCTCCACATTGCACGGTGCAATTATGAAATTTTTAGCTTTTTCCTGTTAATCCTAGCATGATAAAGAAGATTCAAAGAGAGTGAGATGCCAGCTCCTTTCATTCAGTCAGTAGCTTCAAACATTTCTGGTATATGAAAAACATGTTTTTCAATGGCAAAAATCAATGAATATTGTAAATGCACAAACAGTAATATCTCCACATTGCACGGTGCAATTCTGAAATTTTTAGCTTTTTCCTGTTAATCCTAGCATGATAAAGAAGATTCAAAGAGAGTGAGATGCCAGCTCCTTTCATTCAGTCAGTAGCTTCAAACATTTCTGGTATATGAAAAACATGTTTTTCAATGGCAAAAATCAATGAATATTGTAAATGCACAAACAGTAATATCTCCACATTGCAAGGTGCAATTCTGAAATTTTTTGCTTTTTCCTGTTAATCCTAGCATGATAAAGAAGATTCAAAGAGAGTGAGATGCCAGCTCCTTTCATTCAGTCAGTAGCTTCAAACATTTCTGGTATATGAAAAACATGTTTTTCAATGGCAAAAATCAATGAATATTGTAAATGCACAAACAGTAATATGTCCACATTGCAAGGTGCAAGTCTGAAATTTTTTGCTTTTTCCTGCTCCTCTTAGCATGATAAAGAAGATTCAAAGAGAGTGAGATGCCAGCTCCTTTCATTCAGTCAGTACCTTCAATCATTTCTGGACGTTTTTCAATGGCAAAAATCAATGAATATTGTAAATGCACAAACAGTAATTTCTCCGCATTGCAAGGTGCAATTTTGAAATTTTTTGCTTTTTCCCGCTCCTCTTAGCATGATAAAGAAGATTCAAAGAGAGTGAGGTGCCAGCTCCTTTCATTCAGTCAGTAGCTTCAAACATTTCTGGTATATGAATTGCATGTTTTTCAATGGCAAAAATCAATGAATATTGTAAATGCACAAACAGTAATTTCTCCGCATTGCAAGGTGCAATTCTGAAATTTTTTGCTTTTTCCTGCTCCTCTTAGCATGATAAAGAAGATTCAAAGAGAGTGAGATGCCAGCTCCTTTCATTCAGTCAGTAGCTTCAATCATTTCTGGACGTTTTTCAATGGCAAAAATCAATGAATATTGTAAATGCACAAACAGTAATTTCTCCGCATTGCAAGGTGCAATTCTGAAATTTTTTGCTTTTTCCTGCTCCTCTTAGCATGATAAAGAAGATTCAAAGAGAGTGAGATGCCAGCTCCTTTCATTCAGTCAGTAGCTTCAATCATTTCTGGACGTTTTTCAATGGCAAAAATCAATGAAAATTGTAAATGCACAAAAAGTAATTTCTCCGCATTGCAAGGTGCAATTCTGAAATTTTTTGCTTTTTCCTGCTCCTCTTAGCATGATAAAGAAGATTCAAAGAGAGTGAGATGCCAGCTCCTTTCATTCAGTCAGTAGCTTCAAACATTTCTGGTATATGAATAACATGATGTTTTTCAATGGCAAAAATCAATGAATATTGTAAATGCACAAACAGTAATTTCTCCGCATTGCAAGGTGCAAGTCTGAAATTTTTTGCTTTTTCCTGCTCCTCTTAGCATGATAAAAAAGATTCAAAGAGAGTGAGATGGCAGCTACTTTCATTCAGTCAGTAGCTTCAATCATTTCTGGACGTTTTTCAATGGTAAAAATCAATGAATATTGTAAATGCACAAACAGTAATTTCTCCACATTGCAAGGTGCAATTCTGAAATTTTTTGCTTTTTCCTGCTCCTCTTAGCATGATAAAGAAGATTCAAAGAGAGTGAGATGCCAGCTCCTTTCATTCAGTCAGTAGCTTCAAACATTTCTGGTATATGAATAACATGATGTTTTTCAATGGCAAAAATCAATGAATATTGTAAATGCACAAACAGTAATTTCTCCGCATTGCAAGGTGCAATTCTGAAATTTCTTGCTTTTTCCTGCTCCTCTTAGCATGATAAAGAAGATTCAAAGAGAGTGAGATGCCAGCTCCTTTCATTCAGTCAGTAGCTTCAATCATTTCTGGTATATGAATAACATGATGTTTTTCAATGGCAAAAATCAATGAATATTGTAAATGCACAAACAGTAATTTCTCCGCATTGCAAGGTGCAATTCTGAAATTTTTTGCTTTTTCCTGCTCCTCTTAGCATGATAAAGAAGATTCAAAGAGAGTGAGATGCCAGCTCCTTTCATTCAGTCAGTAGCTTCAATCATTTCTGGACTTTTTTCAACGGCAAAAATCAATGAATATTGTAAATGCACAAACAGTAATTTCTCCGCATTGCAAGGTGCAATTCTGAAATTTTTTGCTTTTTCCTGCTCCTCTTAGCATGATAAAGAAGATTCAAAGAGAGTGAGATGCCAGCTCCTTTCATTCAGTCAGTAGCTTCAAACATTTCTGGTATATGAATAACATGATGTTTTTCAATGGCAAAAATCAATGAATATTGTAAATGCACAAACAGTAATTTCTCCGCATTGCAAGGTGCAATTCTGAAATTTTTTGCTTTTTCCTGCTCCTCTTAGCATGATAAAGAAGATTCAAAGAGAGTGAGATGCCAGCTCCTTTCATTCAGTCAGTAGCTTCAATCATTTCTGGATGTTTTTCAATGGCAAAAATCAATGAATATTGTAAATGCACAAACTGTAATTTCTCCGCATTGCAAGGTGCAATTCTGAAATTTTTTGCTTTTTCCTGCTCCTCTTAGCATGATAAAGAAGATTCAAAGAGAGTGAGATGCCAGCTCCTTTCATTCAGTCAGTACCTTCAATCATTTCTGGACGTTTTTCAATGGCAAAAATCAATGAATATTGTAAATGCACAAACAGTAATTTTTCCGCATTGCAAGGTGCAATTCTGAAATTTTTTGCTTTTTCCCGCTCCTCTTAGCATGATAAAGAAGATTCAAAGAGAGTGAGGTGCCAGCTCCTTTCATTCAGTCAGTAGCTTCAAACATTTCTGGTATATGAATAACATGTTTTTCAATGGCAAAAATCAATGAATATTGTAAATGCACAAACAGTAATTTCTCCGCATTGCAAGGTGCAATTCTGAAATTTTTTGCTTTTTCCTGCTCCTCTTAGCATGATAAAGAAGATTCAAAGAGAGTGAGATGCCAGCTCCTTTCATTCAGTCAGTAGCTTCAATCATTTCTGGACGTTTTTCAATGGCAAAAATCAATGAATATTGTAAATGCACAAACAGTAATTTCTCCGCATTGCAAGGTGCAATTCTGAAATTTTTTGCTTTTTCCTGCTCCTCTTAGCATGATAAAGAAGATTCAAAGAGAGTGAGATGCCAGCTCCTTTCATTCAGTCAGTAGCTTCAATCATTTCTGGACGTTTTTCAATGGCAAAAATCAATGAATATTGTAAATGCACAAACAGTAATTTCTCCGCATTGCAAGGTGCAATTCTGAAATTTTTTGCTTTTTCCTGCTCCTCTTAGCATGATAAAGAAGATTCAAAGAGAGTGAGATGCCAGATCCTTTCATTCAGTCAGTAGCTTCAAACATTTCTGGTATATGAATAACATGATGTTTTTCAATGGCAAAAATCAATGAATATTGTAAATGCACAAACAGTAATTTCTCCGCATTGCAAGGTGCAATTCTGAAATTTCTTGCTTTTTCCTGCTCCTCTTAGCATGATAAAGAAGATTCAAAGAGAGTGAGATGCCAGCTCCTTTCATTCAGTCAGTAGCTTCAATCATTTCTGGTATATGAATAACATGATGTTTTTCAATGGCAAAAATCAATGAATATTGTAAATGCACAAACAGTAATTTCTCCGCATTGCAAGGTGCAATTCTGAAATTTTTTGCTTTTTCCTGCTCCTCTTAGCATGATAAAGAAGATTCAAAGAGAGTGAGATGCCAGCTCCTTTCATTCAGTCAGTAGCTTCAATCATTTCTGGACTTTTTTCAACGGCAAAAATCAATGAATATTGTAAATGCACAAACAGTAATTTCTCCGCATTGCAAGGTGCAATTCTGAAATTTTTTGCTTTTTCCTGCTCCTCTTAGCATGATAAAGAAGATTCAAAGAGAGTGAGATGCCAGCTCCTTTCATTCAGTCAGTAGCTTCAATCATTTCTGGACGTTTTTCAATGGCAAAAATCAATGTATATTGTAAATGCACAAACAGTAATTTCTCCGCATTGCAAGGTGCAATTCTGAAATTTTTTGCTTTTTCCTGCTCCTCTTAGCATGATAAAGAAGATTCAAAGAGAGTGAGATGCCAGCTCCTTTCATTCAGTCAGTAGCTTCAATCATTTCTGGACGTTTTTCAAAGGCAAAAATCAATGAATATTGTAAATGCACAAACTGTAATTTCTCCGCATTGCAAGGTGCAATTCTGAAATTTTTTGCTTTTTCCTGCTCCTCTTAGCATGATAAAGAAGATTCAAAGAGAGTGAGATGCCAGCTCCTTTCATTCAGTCAGTAGCTTCAATCATTTCTGGACGTTTTTCAATGGCAAAAATCAATGAATATTGTAAATGCACAAACTGTAATTTCTCCGCATTGCAAGGTGCAATTCTGAAATTTTTTGCTTTTTCCTGCTCCTCTTAGCATGATAAAGAAGATTCAAAGAGAGTGAGATGCCAGCTCCATTCATTGAGTCAGTAGCTTCAATCATTTCTGGACGTTTTTCAATGGCAAAAATCAATGAATATTGTAAATGCACAAACCGTAATTTCTCCGCATTGCAAGGTGCAATTCTGAAATTTTTTGCTTTTTCCTGCTCCTCTTAGAATGATAAAGAAGATTCAAAGAGAGTGAGATGCCAGCTCCTTTCATTCAGTCAGTACCTTCAATCATTTCTGGACGTTTTTCAATGGCAAAAATCAATGAATATTGTAAATGCACAAACAGTAATTTCTCCGCATTGCAAGGTGCAATTCTGAAATTTTTTGCTTTTTCCTGCTCCTCTTAGCATGATAAAGAAGATTCAAAGAGAGTGAGATGCCAGTTCCTTTCATTCAGTCAGTAGCTTCAAACATTTCTGGTATATGAATAACATGATGTTTTTCAATGGCAAAA
Organism: Phyllobates terribilis; assembly: GCF_046119375.1. NCBI lineage: Eukaryota > Metazoa > Chordata > Amphibia > Anura > Dendrobatidae > Phyllobates > Phyllobates terribilis. Next base: position 8,608 of record NW_027364835.1, read on the forward strand.
ATCAATGAATATTGTAAATGCACAAACAGTAATTTCTCCGCATTGCAAGGTGCAAGTCTGAAATTTTTTGCTTTTTCCTGCTCCTCTTAGCATGATAAAGAAGATTCAAAGAGAGTGAGATGCCAGCTACTTTCATTCAGTCAGTAGCTTCAATCATTTCTGGACGTTTTTCAATGGTAAAAATCAATGAATATTGTAAATGCACAAACAGTAATTTCTCCACATTGCAAGGTGCAATTCTGAAATTTTTTGCTTTATCCTGCTCCTCTTAGCATGATAAAGAAGATTCAAAGAGATTGAGATGCCAGCTCCTTTCATTCAGTCAGTAGCTTCAAACATTTCTGGTATATGAATAACATGATGTTTTTCAATGGCAAAAATCAATGAATATTGTAAATGCACAAACAGTAATTTCTCCGCATTGCAAGGTGCAATTCTGAAATTTTTTGCTTTTTCCTGCTCCTCTTAGCATGATAAAGAAGATTCAAAGAGAGTGAGATGCCAGCTCCTTTCATTCAGTCAGTAGCTTCAAACATTTCTGGTATATGAATAACATGATGTTTTTCAATGGCAAAAATCAATGAATATTGTAAATGCACAAACAGTAATTTCTCCGCATTGCAAGGTGCAAGTCTGAAATTTTTTGCTTTTTCCTGCTCCTCTTAGCATGATAAAGAAGATTCAAAGAGAGTGAGATGCCAGCTACTTTCATTCAGTCAGTAGCTTCAATCATTTCTGGACGTTTTTCAATGGTAAAAATCAATGAATATTGTAAATGCACAAACAGTAATTTCTCCACATTGCAAGGTGCAATTCTAAAATTTTTTGCTTTTTTATGCTCCTCTTAGCATGATAAAGAAGATTCAAAGAGAGTGAGATGCCAGCTCCTTTCATTCAGTCAGTAGCTTCAAACATTTCTGGTATATGAATAACATGATGTTTTTCAATGGCAAAAATCAATGAATATTGTAAATGCACAAACAGTAATTTCTCCGCATTGCAAGGTGCAATTCTGAAATTTTTTGCTTTTTCCTGCTCCTCTTAGCATGATAAAGAAGATTCAAAGAGAGTGAGATGCCAGCTCCTTTCATTCAGTCAGTAGCTTCAAACATTTCTGGTATATGAATAACATGATGTTTTTCAATGGCAAAAATCAATGAATATTGTAAATGCACAAACAGTAATTTCTCCGCATTGCAAGGTGCAAGTCTGAAATTTTTTGCTTTTTCCTGCTCCTCTTAGCATGATAAAGAAAATTCAAAGAGAGTGAGATGCCAGCTACTTTCATTCAGTCAGTAGCTTCAATCATTTCTGGACGTTTTTCAATGGTAAAAATCAATGAATATTGTAAATGCACAAACAGTAATTTCTCCACATTGCAAGGTGCAATTCTGAAATTTTTTGCTTTTTCCTGCTCCTCTTAGCATGATAAAGAAGATTCAAAGAGAATGAGATGCCAGCTCCTTTCATTCAGTCAGTAGCTTCAAACATTTCTGGTATATAAATAACATGATGTTTTTCAATGGCAAAAATCAATGAATATTGTAAATGCACAAACAGTAATTTCTCCGCATTGCAAGGTGCAATTCTGAAATTTTTTGCTTTTTCCTGTTCCTCTTAGCATGATAAAGAAGATTCAAAGAGAGTGAGATGCCAGCTCCTTTCATTCAGTCAGTAGCTTCAATCATTTCTGGACGTTTCTCAATGGCAAAAATCAATGAATATTGTAAATGCACAAACTGTAATTTCTCCGCATTGCAAGGTGCAATTCTGAAATTTTTTGCTTTTTCCTGCTCCTCTTAGCATGATAAAGAAGATTCAAAGAGAGTGAGATGCCAGCTCCTTTCATTCAGTCAGTAGCTTCAATCATTTCTGGACGTTTTTCAATGGCAAAAATCAATGAATATTGTAAATGCACAAACAGTAATTTCTCCGCATTGCAAGGTGCAATTCTGAAATTTTTTGCTTTTTCCTGCTCCTCTTAGCATGATAAAGAAGATTCAAAGAGAGTGAGATGCCAGCTCCTTTCATTCAGTCAGTACCTTCAATCATTTCTGGACGTTTTTCAATGGCAAAAATCAATGAATATTGTAAATGCACAAACAGTAATTTCTCCGCATTGCAAGGTGCAATTCTGAAATTTTTTGCTTTTTCCCGCTCCTCTTAGCATGATAAAGAAGATTCAAAGAGAGTGAGGTGCCAGCTCCTTTCATTCAGTCAGTAGCTTCAAACATTTCTGGTATATGAATTACATGTTTTTCAATGGCAAAAATCAATGAATATTGTAAATGCACAAACAGTAATTTCTCCGCATTGCAAGGTGCAATTCTGAAATTTTTTGCTTTTTCCTGCTCCTCTTAGCATGATAAAGAAGATTCAAAGAGAGTGAGATGCCAGCTCCTTTCATTCAGTCAGTAGCTTCAATCATTTCTGGACGTTTTTCAATGGCAAAAATCAATGAATATTGTAAATGCACAAACAGTAATTTCTCCGCATTGCAAGGTGCAATTCTGAAATTTTTTGCTTTTTCCTGCTCCTCTTAGCATGATAAAGAAGATTCAAAGAGAGTGAGATGCCAGCTCCTTTCATTCAGTCAGTAGCTTCAATCATTTCTGGACGTTTTTCAATGGCAAAAATCAATGAATATTGTAAATGCACAAACAGTAATTTCTCCGCATTGCAAGGTGCAATTCTGAAATTTTTTGCTTTTTCCTGCTCCTCTTAGCATGATAAAGAAGATTCAAAGAGAGTGAGATGCCAGCTCCTTTCATTCAGTCAGTAGCTTCAAACATTTCTGGTATATGAATAACATGATGTTTTTCAATGGCAAAAATCAATGAATATTGTAAATGCACAAACAGTAATTTCTCCGCATTGCAAGGTGCAAGTCTGAAATTTTTTGCTTTTTCCTGCTCCTCTTAGCATGATAAAAAAGATTCAAAGAGAGTGAGATGGCAGCTACTTTCATTCAGTCAGTAGCTTCAATCATTTCTGGACGTTTTTCAATGGTAAAAATCAATGAATATTGTAAATGCACAAACAGTAATTTCTCCACATTGCAAGGTGCAATTCTGAAATTTTTTGCTTTTTCCTGCTCCTCTTAGCATGATAAAGAAGATTCAAAGAGAGTGAGATGCCAGCTCCTTTCATTCAGTCAGTAGCTTCAAACATTTCTGGTATATGAATAACATGATGTTTTTCAATGGCAAAAATCAATGAATATTGTAAATGCACAAACAGTAATTTCTCCGCATTGCAAGGTGCAATTCTGAAATTTCTTGCTTTTTCCTGCTCCTCTTAGCATGATAAAGAAGATTCAAAGAGAGTGAGATGCCAGCTCCTTTCATTCAGTCAGTAGCTTCAATCATTTCTGGTATATGAATAACATGATGTTTTTCAATGGCAAAAATCAATGAATATTGTAAATGCACAAACAGTAATTTCTCCGCATTGCAAGGTGCAATTCTGAAATTTTTTGCTTTTTCCTGCTCCTCTTAGCATGATAAAGAAGATTCAAAGAGAGTGAGATGCCAGCTCCTTTCATTCAGTCAGTAGCTTCAATCATTTCTGGACTTTTTTCAACGGCAAAAATCAATGAATATTGTAAATGCACAAACAGTAATTTCTCCGCATTGCAAGGTGCAATTCTGAAATTTTTTGCTTTTTCCTGCTCCTCTTAGCATGATAAAGAAGATTCAAAGAGAGTGAGATGCCAGCTCCTTTCATTCAGTCAGTAGCTTCAATCATTTCTGGTATATGAATAACATGATGTTTTTCAATGGCAAAAATCAATGAATATTGTAAATGCACAAACAGTAATTTCTCCGCATTGCAAGGTGCAATTCTGAAATTTTTTGCTTTTTCCTGCTCCTCTTAGCATGATAAAGAAGATTCAAAGAGAGTGAGATGCCAGCTCCTTTCATTCAGTCAGTAGCTTCAATCATTTCTGGACTTTTTTCAACGGCAAAAATCAATGAATATTGTAAATGCACAAACAGTAATTTCTCCGCATTGCAAGGTGCAATTCTGAAATTTTTTGCTTTTTCCTGCTCCTCTTAGCATGATAAAGAAGATTCAAAGAGAGTGAGATGCCAGCTCCTTTCATTCAGTCAGTAGCTTCAATCATTTCTGGACGTTTTTCAATGGCAAAAATCAATGTATATTGTAAATGCACAAACAGTAATTTCTCCGCATTGCAAGGTGCAATTCTGAAATTTTTTGCTTTTTCCTGCTCCTCTTAGCATGATAAAGAAGATTCAAAGAGAGTGAGATGCCAGCTCCTTTCATTCAGTCAGTAGCTTCAATCATTTCTGGACGTTTTTCAATGGCAAAAATCAATGAATATTGTAAATGCACAAACAGTAATTTCTCCGCATTGCAAGGTGCAATTCTGAAATTTTTTGCTTTTTCCTGCTCCTCTTAGCATGATAAAGAAGATTCAAAGAGAGTGAGATGCCAGCTCCTTTCATTCAGTCAGTAGCTTCAAACATTTCTGGTATATGAATAACATGATGTTTTTCAATGGCAAAAATCAATGAATTTTGTAAATGCACAAACAGCAATTTCTCCGCATTGCAAGGTGCAATTCTGAAATTTTTTGCTTTTTCCTGCTCCTCTTAGCATGATAAAGAAGATTCAAAGAGAGTGAGATGCCAGCTCCTTTCATTCAGTCAGTAGCTTCAATCATTTCTGGACGTTTTTCAATGGCAAAAATCAATGAATATTGTAAATGCACAAACAGTAATTTCTCCGCATTGCGAGGTGCAATTCTGAAATTTTTTGCTTTTTCCTGCTCCTCTTAGCATGATAAAGAAGATTCAAAGAGAGTGAGATGCCAGCTCCTTTCATTCAGTCAGTAGCTTCAATCATTTCTGGTATGTGAATAACATGATGTTTTTCAATGGCAAAAATCAATGAATATTGTAAATGCACAAACAGTAATTTCTCCGCATTGCAAGGTGCAATTCTGAAATGTTTTGCTTTTTCCTGCTCCTCTTAGCATGATAAAGAAGATTCAAAGAGAGTGAGATGCCAGCTCCTTTCATTCAGTCAGTAGCTTCAATCATTTCTGGTATATGAATAACATGATGTTTTTCAATGGCAAAAATCAATGAATATTGTAAATGCACAAACAGTAATTTATTCGCATTGCAAGGTGCAATTCTGAAATTTTTTGGTTTTTCCTGCTCCTCTTAGCATGATAAAGAAGATTCAAAGAGAGTGAGATGCCAGCTCCTTTCATTCAGTCAGTAGCTTCAAACATTTCTGGTATATGAATAACATGATGTTTTTCAATGGCAAAAATCAATGAATATTGTAAATGCACAAACAGTAATTTCTCCGCATTGCAAGGTGCAATTCTGAAATTTTTTGCCTTTTCCTGCTCCTCTTAGCATGATAAAGAAGATTCAAAGAGAGTGAGATGCCAGCTCCTTTCATTCAGTCAGTAGCTTCAATCATTTCTGGACGTTTTTCAATGGCAAAAATCAATGAATATTGTAAATGCACAAACAGTAATTTCTCCGCATTGCAAGGTGCAATTCTGAAATTTTTTGCTTTTTCCTGCTCCTCTTAGCATGATAAAGAAGATTCAAAGAGAGTGAGATTCCAGCTCCTTTCATTCAGTCAGTAGCTTCAAACTTTTCTGGTATATGAATAACATGATGTTTTTCAATGGCAAAAATCAATGAATATTGTAAATGCACAAACAGTAATTTCTCCGCATTGCAAGGTGCAATTCTGAAATTTTTTGCTTTTTCCTGCTCCTCTTAGCATGATAAAGAAGATTCAAAGAGAGTGAGATGCCAGCTCCTTTCATTCAGTCAGTAGCTTCAATCATTTCTGGACGTTTTTCAATGGCAAAAATCAATGAATATTGTAAATGCACAAACAGTAATTTCTCCGCATTGCAAGGTGCAATTCTGAAATTTTTTGCTTTTTCCTGCTCCTCTTAGCATGATAAAGAAGATTCAAAGAGAGTGAGATGCCAGCTCCTTTCATTCAGTCAGTAGCTTCAATCATTTCTGGTATATGAATAACATGATGTTTTTCAATGGCAAAAATCAATGAATATTGTAAATGCACAAACAGTAATTTCTCCGCATTGCAAGGTGCAATTCTGAAATTTTTTGCTTTTTCCTGCTCCTCTTAGCATGATAAAGAAGATTCAAAGAGAGTGAGATGCCAGCTCCTCTCATTCAGTCAGTAGCTTCAATCATTTCTGGACGTTTTTCAATGGCAAAAATCAATGAATATTGTAAATGCACAAACAGTAATTTCTCCGCATTGCAAGGTGCAATTCTGAAATTTTTTGCTTTTTCCTGCTCCTCTTAGCATGATAAAGAAGATTCAAAGAGAGTGACATGCCAGCTCCTTTCATTCAGTCAGTAGCTTCAAACATTTCTGGTATATGAATAACATGATGTTTTTCAATGGCAAAAATCAATGAATATTGTAAATGCACAAACAGTAATTTCTCCGCATTGCAAGGTGCAATTCTGAAATTTTTTGCTTTTTCCTGCTCCTCTTAGCATGATAAAGAAGATTCAAAGAGAGTGAGATGCCAGCTCCTTTCATTCAGTCAGTAGCTTCAATCATTTCTGGACGTTTTTCAATGGCAAAAATCAATGAATATTGTAAATGCACAAACAGTAATTTCTCCGCATTGCAACGTGCAATTCTGAAATTTTTTGCTTTTTCCTGCTCCTCTTAGCATGATAAAGAAGATTCAAAGAGAGTGAGATGCCAGCTCCTTTCATTCACTCAGTAGCTTCAATCATTTTTGGTATATGAATAACATGATGTTTTTCAATGGCAAAAATCAATGAATATTGTAAATGCACAAACAGTAATTTCTCCGCATTGCAAGGTGCAATTCTGAAATTTTTTGCTTTTTCCTGCTCCTCTTAGCATGATAAAGAAGATTCAAAGAGAGTGAGATGCCAGCTCCTTTCATTCAGTCAGTAGCTTCAATCATTTCTGGACGTTTTTCAACGGCAAAAATCAATGAATATTGTAAATGCACAAACAGTAATTTCTCCGCATTGCAAGGTGTAATTCTGAAATTTTTTGCTTTTTCCTGCTCCTCTTAGCATGATAAAGAAGATTCAAAGAGAGTGAGATGCCAGCTCCTTTCATTCAGTCGGTAGGTTCAATCATTTCTGGACGTTTTTCAATGGCAAAAATCAATGAATATTGTAAATGCACAAACAGTAATTTCTCCGCATTGCAAGGTGCAATTCTGAAATTTTTTGCTTTTTCCTGCTCCTATTAGCATGATAAAGAAGATTCAAAGAGAGTGAGATGCCAGCTCCTTTCATTCAGTCAGTAGCTTCAATCATTTCTGGACGTTTTTCAATGGCAAAAATCAATGAATATTGTAAATGCACAAACAGTAATTTCTCCGCATTGCAAGGTGCAATTCTGAAATTTTTTGCTTTTTCCTGCTCCTCTTAGCATGATAAAGAAGATTCAAAGAGAGTGAGATGCCAGCTCCTTTCATTCAGTGAGTAGCTTCAATCATTTCTGGACGTTTTTCAATGGCAAAAATCAATGTATATTGTAAATGCACAAACAGTAATTTCTCCGCATTGCAAGGTGCAATTCTGAAATTTTTTGCTTTTTCCTGCTCCTCTTAGCATGATAAAGAAGATTCAAAGAGAGTGAGATGCCAGCTCCTTTCATTCAGTCAGTAGCTTCAATCATTTCTGGACGTTTTTCAATGGCAAAAATCAATGTATATTGTAAATGCACAAACAGTAATTTCTCCGCATTGCAAGGTGCAATTCTGAAATTTTTTGCTTTTTCCTGCTCCTCTTAGCATGATAAAGAAGATTCAAAGAGAGTGAGATGCCAGCTCCTTTCATTCAGTCAGTAGCTTCAATCATTTCTGGACGTTTTTCAATGGCAAAAATCAATGAATATTGTAAATGCACAAACAGTAATTTCTCCGCATTGCGAGGTGCAATTCTGAAATTTTTTGCTTTTTCCTGCTCCTCAGCATGATAAAGAAGATTCAAAGAGAGTGAGATGCCAGCTCCTTTCATTCAGTCAGTAGCTTCAATCATTTCTGGTATATGAATAACATGATGTTTTTCAATGGCAAAAATCAATGAATATTGTAAATGCACAAACAGTAATTTCTCCGCATTGCAAGGTGCAATTCTGAAATTTTTTGCTTTTTCCTGCTCCTCTTAGCATGATAAAGAAGATTCAAAGAGAGTGAGATGCCAGCTCCTTTCATTCAGTCAGTAGCTTCAATCATTTCTGGTATATGAATAACATGATGTTTTTCAATGGCAAAAATCAATGAATATTGTAAATGCACAAACAGTAATTTATTCGCATTGCAAGGTGCAATTCTGAAATTTTTTGCTTTTTCCTGCTCCTCTTAGCATGATAAAGAAGATTCAAAGAGAGTGAGATGCCAGCTCCTTTCATTCAGTCAGTAGCTTCAAACATTTCTGGTATATGAATAACATGATGTTTTTCAATGGCAAAAATCAATGAATATTGTAAATGCACAAACAGTAATTTCTCCGCATTGCAAGGTGCAATTCTGAAATTTTTTGCCTTTTCCTGCTCCTCTTAGCATGATAAAGAAGATTCAAAGAGAGTGAGATGCCAGCTCCTTTCATTCAGTCAGTAGCTTCAATCATTTCTGGACGTTTTTCAATGGCAAAAATCAATGAATATTGTAAATGCACAAACAGTAATTTATTCGCATTGCAAGGTGCAATTCTGAAATTTTTTGCTTTTTCCTGCTCCTCTTAGCATGATAAAGAAGATTCAAAGAGAGTGAGATGCCAGCTCCTTTCATTCAGTCAGTAGCTTCAAACATTTCTGGTATATGAATAACATGATGTTTTTCAATGGCAAAAATCAATGAATATTGTAAATGCACAAACAGTAATTTCTCCGCATTGCAAGGTGCAATTCTGAAATTTTTTGCTTTTTCCTGCTCCTCTTAGCATGATAAAGAATATTCAAAGAGAGTGAGATGCCAGCTCCTTTCATTCAGTCAGTAGCTTCAATCATTTCTGGACGTTTTTCAATGGCAAAAATCAATGAATATTGTAAATGCACAAACAGTAATTTCTCCGCATTGCAAGGTGCAATTCTGAAATTTTTTGCTTTTTCCTGCTCCTTTTAGCATGATAAAGAAGATTCAAAGAGAGTGACATGCCAGCTCCTTTCATTCAGTCAGTAGCTTCAAACATTTCTGGTATATGAATAACATGATGTTTTTCAATGGCAAAAATCAATGAATATTGTAAATGCACAAACAGTAATTTCTCCGCATTGCAAGGAGCAATTCTGAAATTTTTTGCATTTTCCTGCTCCTCTTAGCATAATAAAGAAGATTCAAAGAGAGTGAGATGCCAGCTCCTTTCATTCAGTCAGTAGCTTCAATCATTTCTGGACGTTTTTCAATGGCAAAAATCAATGAATATTGTAAATGCACAAACAGTAATTTCTCCGCATTGCAAGGTGCAATTCTGAAATTTTTTGCTTTTTCCTGCTCCTCTTAGCATGATAAAGAAGATTCAAAGAGAGTGAGATGCCAGCTCCTTTCATTCAGTCAGTAGCTTCAAACATTTCTGGATGTTTTTCAATGGCAAAAATCAATGAATATTGTAAATGCACAAACAGTAATTTCTCCGCATTGCAAGGTGCAATTCTGAAATTTTTTGCTTTTTCCTGCTCCTCTTAGCATGATAAAGAAGATTCAAAGAGAGTGAGATGCCAGCTCCTTTCATTCAGTCAGTAGCTTCAATCATTTCTGGTATATGAATAACATGATGTTTAACAATGGCAAAAATCAATGAATATTGTAAATGCACAAACAGTAATTTCTCCGCATTGCAAGGTGCAATTCTGAAATTTTTTGCTTTTTCCTGCTCCTCTTAGCATGATAAAGAAGATTCAAAGAGAGTGAGATGCCAGCTCCTTTCATTCAGTCAGTAGCTTCAATCATTTCTGGATGTTTTTCAATGGCAAAAATCAATGAATATTGTAAATGCACAAACAGTAATTTCTCCGCATTGCAAGGTGCAATTCTGAAATTTTTTGCTTTTTCCTGCTCCTCTTAGCATGATAAAGAAGATTCAAAGAGAGTGAGATGCCAGCTCCTTTCATTCAGTCAGTAGCTTCAATCATTTCTGGACGTTTTTCAACGGCAAAAATCAATGAATATTGTAAATGCACAAACAGTAATTTCTCCGCATTGCAAGGTGCAATTCTGAAATTTTTTGCTTTTTCCTGCTCCTCTTAGCATGATAAAGAAGATTCAAAGAGAGTGAGATGCCAGCTCCTTTCATTCAGTCAGTAGCTTCAATCATTTCTGGACGTTTTTCAATGGCAAAAATCAATGAATATTGTAAATGCACAAACAGTAATTTCTCCGCATTGCAAGGTGCAATTCTGAAATTTTTTGCTTTTTCCTGCTCCTCTTAGCATGATAAAGAAGATTCAAACAGAGTGAGATGCCAGCTCCTTTCATTCAGTCAGTAGCTTCAATCATTTCTGGACGTTTTTCAATGGCAAAAATCAATGAATATTGTAAATGCACAAACAGTAATTTCTCCGTATTGCAAGGTGCAATTCTGAAATTTTTTGCTTTTTCCTGCTCCTCTTAGCATGATAAAGAAGATTCAAAGAGAGTGAGATGCCAGCTCCTTTCATTCAGTCAGTAGCTTCAATCATTTCTGGACGTTTTTCAATGGCAAAAATCAATGAATATTGTAAATGCACAAGCAGTAATTTCTCCGCATTGCAAGGTGCAATTCTGAAATTTTTTGCTTTTTCCTGCTCCTCTTAGCATGATAAAGAAGATTCAAAGAGACTGAGATGCCAGCTCCTTTCATTCAGTCAGTAGCTTCAATCATTTCTGGACGTTTTTCAATGGCAAAAATCAATGAATATTGTAAATGCACAAACAGTAATTTCTCCGCATTGCAAGGTGCAATTCTGAAATTTTTTACTTTTTCCTGCTCCTCTTAGCATGAAAAAGAAGATTCAAAGAGAGTGAGATGCCAGCTCCTTTCATTCAGTCAGTAGCTTCAATCATTTCTGGTATATGAATAACATGATGTTTTTCAATGGCAAAAATCAATGAATATTGTAAATGCACAAACAGTAATATCTCCACATTGCAAGGTGCAATTCTGAAATTTTTTGCTTTTTCCTGCTAATCCTAGCATGATAAAGAAGATTCAAAGAGAGTGAGATGCCAGCTCCTTTCATTCAGTCAGTAGCTTCAAACATTTCTGGTATATGAAAAACATGTTTTTCAATGGCAAAAATCAATGAATATTGTAAATGCACAAACAGTAATATCTCAACATTGCACGGTGCAATTCTGAAATTTTTAGCTTTTTCCTGTTAATCCTAGCATGATAAAGAAGATTCAAAGAGAGTGAGATGCCAGCTCCTTTCATTCAGTCAGTAGCTTCAAACATTTCTGGTATATGAAAAACATGTTTTTCAATGGCAAAAATCAATGAATATTGTAAATGCACAAACAGTAATATCTCCACATTGCAAGGTGCAATTCTGAAATTTTTTGCTTTTTCCTGCTAATCCTAGCATGATAAAGAAGATTCAAAGAGAGTGAGATGCCAGCTCCTTTCATTCAGTCAGTAGCTTCAAACATTTCTGGTATATGAAAAACATGTTTTTCAATGGCAAAAATCAATGAATATTGTAAATGCACAAACAGTAATATCTCCACATTGCACGGTGCAATTCTGAAATTTTTAGCTTTTTCCTGTTAATCCTAGCATGATAAAGAAGATTCAAAGAGAGTGAGATGCCAGCTCCTTTCATTCAGTCAGTAGCTTCAAACATTTCTGGTATATGAAAAACATGTTTTTCAATGGCAAAAATCAATGAATATTGTAAATGCACAAACAGTAATATCTCCACATTGCAAGGTGCAATTCTGAAATTTTTTGCTTTTTCCTGCTAATCCTAGCATGATAAAGAAGATTCAAAGAGAGTGAGATGCCAGCTCCTTTCATTCAGTCAGTAGCTTCAAACATTTCTGGTATATGAAAAACATGTTTTTCAATGGCAAAAATCAATGAATATTGTAAATGCACAAACAGTAATATCTCCACATTGCACGGTGCAATTCTGAAATTTTTAGCTTTTTCCTGTTAATCCTAGCATGATAAAGAAGATTCAAAGAGAGTGAGATGCCAGCTCCTTTCATTCAGTCAGTAGCTTCAAACATTTCTGGTATATGAAAAACATGTTTTTCAATGGCAAAAATCAATGAATATTGTAAATGCACAAACAGTAATATCTCCACATTGCAAGGTGCAATTCTGAAATTCTTTGCTTTTTCCTGTTAATCCTAGCATGATAAAGAAGATTCAAAGAGAGTGAGATGCCAGCTCCTTTCATTCAGTCAGTAGCTTCAAACATTTCTGGTATATGAAAAACATGTTTTTCAATGGCAAAAATCAATGAATATTGTAAATGCACAAACAGTAATATCTCCACATTGCAAGGTGCAATTCTGAAATTTTTTGCTTTTTCCTGCTAATCCTAGCATGATAAAGAAGATTCAAAGAGAGTGAGATGCCAGCTCCTTTCATTCAGTCAGTAGCTTCAAACATTTCTGGTATATGAAAAACATGTTTTTCAATGGCAAAAATCAATGAATATTGTAAATGCACAAACAGTAATATCTCCACATTGCACGGTGCAATTCTGAAATTTTTAGCTTTTTCCTGTTAATCCTTGCATGATAAAGAAGATTCAAAGAGAGTGAGATGCCAGCTCCTTTCATTCAGTCAGTAGCTTCAAACATTTCTGGTATATGAAAAACATGTTTTTCAATGGCAAAAATCAATGAATATTGTAAATGCACAAACAGTAATATCTCCACATTGCAAGGTGCAATTCTGAAATTCTTTGCTTTTTCCTGTTAATCCTAGCATGATAAAGAAGATTCAAAGAGAGTGAGATGCCAGCTCCTTTCATTCAGTCAGTAGCTTCAAACATTTCTGGTATATGAAAAACATGTTTTTCAATGGCAAAAATCAATGAATATTGTAAATGCACAAACAGTAATATCTCCACATTGCAAGGTGCAATTCTGAAATTTTTTGCTTTTTCCTGCTAATCCTAGCATGATAAAGAAGATTCAAAGAGAGTGAGATGCCAGCTCCTTTCATTCAGTCAGTAGCTTCAAACATTTCTGGTATATGAAAAACATGTTTTTCAATGGCAAAAATCAATGAATATTGTAAATGCACAAACAGTAATATCTCCACATTGCAAGGTGCAATTCTGAAATTTTTTGCTTTTTCCTGCTAATCCTAGCATGATAAAGAAGATTCAAAGAGAGTGAGATGCCAGCTCCTTTCATTCAGTCAGTAGCTTCAAACATTTCTGGTATATGAAAAACATGTTTTTCAATGGCAAAAATCAATGAATATTGTAAATGCACAAACAGTAATATCTCCACATTGCACGGTGCAATTCTGAAATTTTTAGCTTTTTCCTGTTAATCCTAGCATGATAAAGAAGATTCAAAGAGAGTGAGATGCCAGCTCCTTTCATTCAGTCAGTAGCTTCAAACATTTCTGGTATATGAAAAACATGTTTTTCAATGGCAAAAATCAATGAATATTGTAAATGCACAAACAGTAATATCTCCACATTGCAAGGTGCAATTCTGAAATTCTTTGCTTTTTCCTGTTAATCCTAGCATGATAAAGAAGATTCAAAGAGAGTGAGATGCCAGCTCCTTTCATTCAGTCAGTAGCTTCAAACATTTCTGGTATATGAAAAACATGTTTTTCAATGGCAAAAATCAATGAATATTGTAAATGCACAAACAGTAATATCTCCACATTGCAAGGTGCAATTCTGAAATTTTTTGCTTTTTCCTGCTAATCCTAGCATGATAAAGAAGATTCAAAGAGAGTGAGATGCCAGCTCCTTTCATTCAGTCAGTAGCTTCAAACATTTCTGGTATATGAAAAACATGTTTTTCAATGGCAAAAATCAATGAATATTGTAAATGCACAAACAGTAATATCTCCACATTGCACGGTGCAATTCTGAAATTTTTAGCTTTTTCCTGTTAATCCTAGCATGATAAAGATTCAAAGAGAGTGAGATGCCAGCTCCTTTCATTCAGTCAGTAGCTTCAAACATTTCTGGTATATGAAAAACATGTTTTTCAATGGCAAAAATCAATGAATATTGTAAATGCACAAACAGTAATATCTCCACATTGCAAGGTGCAATTCTGAAATTTTTTGCTTTTTCCTGCTAATCCTAGCATGATAAAGAAGATTCAAAGAGAGTGAGATGCCAGCTCCTTTCATTCAGTCAGTAGCTTCAAACATTTCTGGTATATGAAAAACATGTTTTTCAATGGCAAAAATCAATGAATATTGTAAATGCACAAACAGTAATATCTCCACATTGCACGGTGCAATTATGAAATTTTTAGCTTTTTCCTGTTAATCCTAGCATGATAAAGAAGATTCAAAGAGAGTGAGATGCCAGCTCCTTTCATTCAGTCAGTAGCTTCAAACATTTCTGGTATATGAAAAACATGTTTTTCAATGGCAAAAATCAATGAATATTGTAAATGCACAAACAGTAATATCTCCACATTGCAAGGTGCAATTCTGAAATTTTTTGCTTTTTCCTGCTAATCCTAGCATGATAAAGAAGATTCAAAGAGAGTGAGATGCCAGCTCCTTTCATTCAGTCAGTAGCTTCAAACATTTCTGGTATATGAAAAACATGTTTTTCAATGGCAAAAATCAATGAATATTGTAAATGCACAAACAGTAATATCTCCACATTGCACGGTGCAATTATGAAATTTTTAGCTTTTTCCTGTTAATCCTAGCATGATAAAGAAGATATAAAGAGAGTGAGATGCCAGCTCCTTTCATTCAGTCAGTAGCTTCAAACATTTCTGGTATATGAAAAACATGTTTTTCAATGGCAAAAATCAATGAATATTGTAAATGCACAAACAGTAATATCTCCACATTGCACGGTGCAATTCTGAAATTTTTAGCTTTTTCCTGTTAATCCTAGCATGATAAAGAAGATTCAAAGAGAGTGAGATGCCAGCTCCTTTCATTCAGTCAGTAGCTTCAAACATTTCTGGTATATGAAAAACATGTTTTTCAATGGCAAAAATCAATGAATATTGTAAATGCACAAACAGTAATATCTCCACATTGCAAGGTGCAATTCTGAAATTTTTTGCTTTTTCCTGTTAATCCTAGCATGATAAAGAAGATTCAAAGAGAGTGAGATGCCAGCTCCTTTCATTCAGTCAGTAGCTTCAAACATTTCTGGTATATGAAAAACATGTTTTTCAATGGCAAAAATCAATGAATATTGTAAATGCACAAACAGTAATATGTCCACATTGCAAGGTGCAATTCTGAAATTTTTTGCTTTTTCCTGCTCCTCTTAGCATGATAAAGAAGATTCAAAGAGAGTGAGATGCCAGCTCCTTTCATTCAGTCAGTACCTTCAATCATTTCTGGACGTTTTTCAATGGCAAAAATCAATGAATATTGTAAATGCACAAACAGTAATTTCTCCGCATTGCAAGGTGCAATTCTGAAATTTTTTGCTTTTTCCCGCTCCTCTTAGCATGATAAAGAAGATTCAAAGAGAGTGAGGTGCCAGCTCCTTTCATTCAGTCAGTAGCTTCAAACATTTCTGGTATATGAACTGCATGTTTTTCAATGGCAAAAATCAATGAATATTGTAAATGCACAAACAGTAATTTCTCCGCATTGCAAGGTGCAATTCTGAAATTTTTTGCTTTTTCCTGCTCCTCTTAGCATGATAAAGAAGATTCAAAGAGAGTGAGATGCCAGCTCCTTTCATTCAGTCAGTAGCTTCAATCATTTCTGGACGTTTTTCAATGGCAAAAATCAATGAATATTGTAAATGCACAAACAGTAATTTCTCCGCATTGCAAGGTGCAATTCTGAAATTTTTTGCTTTTTCCTGCTCCTCTTAGCATGATAAAGAAGATTCAAAGAGAGTGAGATGCCAGCTCCTTTCATTCAGTCAGTAGCTTCAATCATTTCTGGACGTTTTTCAATGGCAAAAATCAATGAAAATTGTAAATGCACAAAAAGTAATTTCTCCGCATTGCAAGGTGCAATTCTGAAATTTTTTGCTTTTTCCTGCTCCTCTTAGCATGATAAAGAAGATTCAAAGAGAGTGAGATGCCAGCTCCTTTCATTCAGTCAGTAGCTTCAAACATTTCTGGTATATGAATAACATGATGTTTTTCAATGGCAAAAATCAATGAATATTGTAAATGCACAAACAGTAATTTCTCCGCATTGCAAGGTGCAAGTCTGAAATTTTTTGCTTTTTCCTGCTCCTCTTAGCATGATAAAAAAGATTCAAAGAGAGTGAGATGGCAGCTACTTTCATTCAGTCAGTAGCTTCAATCATTTCTGGACGTTTTTCAATGGTAAAAATCAATGAATATTGTAAATGCACAAACAGTAATTTCTCCACATTGCAAGGTGCAATTCTGAAATTTTTTGCTTTTTCCTGCTCCTCTTAGCATGATAAAGAAGATTCAAAGAGAGTGAGATGCCAGCTCCTTTCATTCAGTCAGTAGCTTCAAACATTTCTGGTATATGAATAACATGATGTTTTTCAATGGCAAAAATCAATGAATATTGTAAATGCACAAACAGTAATATCTCCACATTGCACGGTGCAATTCTGAAATTTTTAGCTTTTTCCTGTTAATCCTAGCATGATAAAGATTCAAAGAGAGTGAGATGCCAGCTCCTTTCATTCAGTCAGTAGCTTCAAACATTTCTGGTATATGAAAAACATGTTTTTCAATGGCAAAAATCAATGAATATTGTAAATGCACAAACAGTAATATCTCCACATTGCAAGGTGCAATTCTGAAATTTTTTGCTTTTTCCTGCTAATCCTAGCATGATAAAGAAGATTCAAAGAGAGTGAGATGCCAGCTCCTTTCATTCAGTCAGTAGCTTCAAACATTTCTGGTATATGAAAAACATGTTTTTCAATGGCAAAAATCAATGAATATTGTAAATGCACAAACAGTAATATCTCCACATTGCACGGTGCAATTATGAAATTTTTAGCTTTTTCCTGTTAATCCTAGCATGATAAAGAAGATTCAAAGAGAGTGAGATGCCAGCTCCTTTCATTCAGTCAGTAGCTTCAAACATTTCTGGTATATGAAAAACATGTTTTTCAATGGCAAAAATCAATGAATATTGTAAATGCACAAACAGTAATATCTCCACATTGCAAGGTGCAATTCTGAAATTTTTTGCTTTTTCCTGCTAATCCTAGCATGATAAAGAAGATTCAAAGAGAGTGAGATGCCAGCTCCTTTCATTCAGTCAGTAGCTTCAAACATTTCTGGTATATGAAAAACATGTTTTTCAATGGCAAAAATCAATGAATATTGTAAATGCACAAACAGTAATATCTCCACATTGCACGGTGCAATTATGAAATTTTTAGCTTTTTCCTGTTAATCCTAGCATGATAAAGAAGATTCAAAGAGAGTGAGATGCCAGCTCCTTTCATTCAGTCAGTAGCTTCAAACATTTCTGGTATATGAAAAACATGTTTTTCAATGGCAAAAATCAATGAATATTGTAAATGCACAAACAGTAATATCTCCACATTGCACGGTGCAATTCTGAAATTTTTAGCTTTTTCCTGTTAATCCTAGCATGATAAAGAAGATTCAAAGAGAGTGAGATGCCAGCTCCTTTCATTCAGTCAGTAGCTTCAAACATTTCTGGTATATGAAAAACATGTTTTTCAATGGCAAAAATCAATGAATATTGTAAATGCACAAACAGTAATATCTCCACATTGCAAGGTGCAATTCTGAAATTTTTTGCTTTTTCCTGTTAATCCTAGCATGATAAAGAAGATTCAAAGAGAGTGAGATGCCAGCTCCTTTCATTCAGTCAGTAGCTTCAAACATTTCTGGTATATGAAAAACATGTTTTTCAATGGCAAAAATCAATGAATATTGTAAATGCACAAACAGTAATATGTCCACATTGCAAGGTGCAATTCTGAAATTTTTTGCTTTTTCCTGCTCCTCTTAGCATGATAAAGAAGATTCAAAGAGAGTGAGATGCCAGCTCCTTTCATTCAGTCAGTACCTTCAATCATTTCTGGACGTTTTTCAATGGCAAAAATCAATGAATATTGTAAATGCACAAACAGTAATTTCTCCGCATTGCAAGGTGCAATTCTGAAATTTTTTGCTTTTTCCCGCTCCTCTTAGCATGATAAAGAAGATTCAAAGAGAGTGAGGTGCCAGCTCCTTTCATTCAGTCAGTAGCTTCAAACATTTCTGGTATATGAATTGCATGTTTTTCAATGGCAAAAATCAATGAATATTGTAAATGCACAAACAGTAATTTCTCCGCATTGCAAGGTGCAATTCTGAAATTTTTTGCTTTTTCCTGCTCCTCTTAGCATGATAAAGAAGATTCAAAGAGAGTGAGATGCCAGCTCCTTTCATTCAGTCAGTAGCTTCAATCATTTCTGGACGTTTTTCAATGGCAAAAATCAATGAATATTGTAAATGCACAAACAGTAATTTCTCCGCATTGCAAGGTGCAATTCTGAAATTTTTTGCTTTTTCCTGCTCCTCTTAGCATGATAAAGAAGATTCAAAGAGAGTGAGATGCCAGCTCCTTTCATTCAGTCAGTAGCTTCAATCATTTCTGGACGTTTTTCAATGGCAAAAATCAATGAAAATTGTAAATGCACAAAAAGTAATTTCTCCGCATTGCAAGGTGCAATTCTGAAATTTTTTGCTTTTTCCTGCTCCTCTTAGCATGATAAAGAAGATTCAAAGAGAGTGAGATGCCAGCTCCTTTCATTCAGTCAGTAGCTTCAAACATTTCTGGTATATGAATAACATGATGTTTTTCAATGGCAAAAATCAATGAATATTGTAAATGCACAAACAGTAATTTCTCCGCATTGCAAGGTGCAAGTCTGAAATTTTTTGCTTTTTCCTGCTCCTCTTAGCATGATAAAAAAGATTCAAAGAGAGTGAGATGGCAGCTACTTTCATTCAGTCAGTAGCTTCAATCATTTCTGGACGTTTTTCAATGGTAAAAATCAATGAATATTGTAAATGCACAAACAGTAATTTCTCCACATTGCAAGGTGCAATTCTGAAATTTTTTGCTTTTTCCTGCTCCTCTTAGCATGATAAAGAAGATTCAAAGAGAGTGAGATGCCAGCTCCTTTCATTCAGTCAGTAGCTTCAAACATTTCTGGTATATGAATAACATGATGTTTTTCAATGGCAAAAATCAATGAATATTGTAAATGCACAAACAGTAATTTCTCCGCATTGCAAGGTGCAATTCTGAAATTTCTTGCTTTTTCCTGCTCCTCTTAGCATGATAAAGAAGATTCAAAGAGAGTGAGATGCCAGCTCCTTTCATTCAGTCAGTAGCTTCAATCATTTCTGGTATATGAATAACATGATGTTTTTCAATGGCAAAAATCAATGAATATTGTAAATGCACAAACAGTAATTTCTCCGCATTGCAAGGTGCAATTCTGAAATTTTTTGCTTTTTCCTGCTCCTCTTAGCATGATAAAGAAGATTCAAAGAGAGTGAGATGCCAGCTCCTTTCATTCAGTCAGTAGCTTCAATCATTTCTGGACTTTTTTCAACGGCAAAAATCAATGAATATTGTAAATACACAAACAGTAATTTCTCCGCATTGCAAGGTGCAATTCTGAAATTTTTTGCTTTTTCCTGCTCCTCTTAGCATGATAAAGAAGATTCAAAGAGAGTGAGATGCCAGCTCCTTTCATTCAGTCAGTAGCTTCAAACATTTCTGGTATATGAATAACATGATGTTTTTCAATGGCAAAAATCAATGAATATTGTAAATGCACAAACAGTAATTTCTCCGCATTGCAAGGTGCAATTCTGAAATTTTTTGCTTTTTCCTGCTCCTCTTAGCATGATAAAGAAGATTCAAAGAGAGTGAGATGCCAGCTCCTTTCATTCAGTCAGTAGCTTCAATCATTTCTGGATGTTTTTCAATGGCAAAAATCAATGAATATTGTAAATGCACAAACTGTAATTTCTCCGCATTGCAAGGTGCAATTCTGAAATTTTTTGCTTTTTCCTGCTCCTCTTAGCATGATAAAGAAGATTCAAAGAGAGTGAGATGCCAGCTCCTTTCATTCAGTCAGTAGCTTCAATCATTTCTGGACGTTTTTCAATGGCAAAAATCAATGAATATTGTAAATGCACAAACAGTAATTTCTCCGCATTGCAAGGTGCAATTCTGAAATTTTTTGCTTTTTCCTGCTCCTCTTAGCATGATAAAGAAGATTCAAAGAGAGTGAGATGCCAGCTCCTTTCATTCAGTCAGTACCTTCAATCATTTCTGGACGTTTTTCAATGGCAAAAATCAATGAATATTGTAAATGCACAAACAGTAATTTTTCCGCATTGCAAGGTGCAATTCTGAAATTTTTTGCTTTTTCCCGCCCCTCTTAGCATGATAAAGAAGATTCAAAGAGAGTGAGGTGCCAGCTCCTTTCATTCAGTCAGTAGCTTCAAACATTTCTGGTATATGAATAACATGTTTTTCAATGGCAAAAATCAATGAATATTGTAAATGCACAAACAGTAATTTCTCCGCATTGCAAGGTGCAATTCTGAAATTTTTTGCTTTTTCCTGCTCCTCTTAGCATGATAAAGAAGATTCAAAGAGAGTGAGATGCCAGCTCCTTTCATTCAGTCAGTAGCTTCAATCATTTCTGGACGTTTTTCAATGGCAAAAATCAATGAATATTGTAAATGCACAAACAGTAATTTCTCCGCATTGCAAGGTGCAATTCTGAAATTTTTTGCTTTTTCCTGCTCCTCTTAGCATGATAAAGAAGATTCAAAGAGAGTGAGATGCCAGCTCCTTTCATTCAGTCAGTAGCTTCAATCATTTCTGGACGTTTTTCAATGGCAAAAATCAATGAATATTGTAAATGCACAAACAGTAATTTCTCCGCATTGCAAGGTGCAATTCTGAAATTTTTTGCTTTTTCCTGCTCCTCTTAGCATGATAAAGAAGATTCAAAGAGAGTGAGATGCCAGCTCCTTTCATTCAGTCAGTAGCTTCAAACATTTCTGGTATATGAATAACATGATGTTTTTCAATGGCAAAAATCAATGAATATTGTAAATGCACAAACAGTAATTTCTCCGCATTGCAAGGTGCAATTCTGAAATTTCTTGCTTTTTCCTGCTCCTCTTAGCATGATAAAGAAGATTCAAAGAGAGTGAGATGCCAGCTCCTTTCATTCAGTCAGTAGCTTCAATCATTTCTGGTATATGAATAACATGATGTTTTTCAATGGCAAAAATCAATGAATATTGTAAATGCACAAACAGTAATTTCTCCGCATTGCAAGGTGCAATTCTGAAATTTTTTGCTTTTTCCTGCTCCTCTTAGCATGATAAAGAAGATTCAAAGAGAGTGAGATGCCAGCTCCTTTCATTCAGTCAGTAGCTTCAATCATTTCTGGACTTTTTTCAACGGCAAAAATCAATGAATATTGTAAATGCACAAACAGTAATTTCTCCGCATTGCAAGGTGCAATTCTGAAATTTTTTGCTTTTTCCTGCTCCTCTTAGCATGATAAAGAAGATTCAAAGAGAGTGAGATGCCAGCTCCTTTCATTCAGTCAGTAGCTTCAATCATTTCTGGACGTTTTTCAATGGCAAAAATCAATGTATATTGTAAATGCACAAACAGTAATTTCTCCGCATTGCAAGGTGCAATTCTGAAATTTTTTGCTTTTTCCTGCTCCTCTTAGCATGATAAAGAAGATTCAAAGAGAGTGAGATGCCAGCTCCTTTCATTCAGTCAGTAGCTTCAATCATTTCTGGACGTTTTTCAATGGCAAAAATCAATGAATATTGTAAATGCACAAACTGTAATTTCTCCGCATTGCAAGGTGCAATTCTGAAATTTTTTGCTTTTTCATGCTCCTCTTAGCATGATAAAGAAGATTCAAAGAGAGTGAGATGCCAGCTCCTTTCATTCAGTCAGTAGCTTCAATCATTTCTGGACGTTTTTCAATGGCAAAAATCAATGAATATTGTAAATGCACAAACTGTAATTTCTCCGCATTGCAAGGTGCAATTCTGAAATTTTTTGCTTTTTCCTGCTCCTCTTAGCATGATAAAGAAGATTCAAAGAGAGTGAGATGCCAGCTCCATTCATTGAGTCAGTAGCTTCAATCATTTCTGGACGTTTTTCAATGGCAAAAATCAATGAATATTGTAAATGCACAAACAGTAATTTCTCCGCATTGCAAGGTGCAATTCTGAAATTTTTTGCTTTTTCCTGCTCCTCTTAGAATGATAAAGAAGATTCAAAGAGAGTGAGATGCCAGCTCCTTTCATTCAGTCAGTACCTTCAATCATTTCTGGACGTTTTTCAATGGCAAAAATCAATGAATATTGTAAATGCACAAACAGTAATTTCTCCGCATTGCAAGGTGCAATTCTGAAATTTTTTGCTTTTTCCTGCTCCTCTTAGCATGATAAAGAAGATTCAAAGAGAGTGAGATGCCAGTTCCTTTCATTCAGTCAGTAGCTTCAAACATTTCTGGTATATGAATAACATGATGTTTTTCAATGGCAAAAATCAATGAATATTGTAAATGCACAAACAGTAATTTCTCCGCATTGCAAGGTGCAAGTCTGAAATTTTTTGCTTTTTCCTGCTCCTCTTAGCATGATAAAGAAGATTCAAAGAGAGTGAGATGCCAGCTACTTTCATTCAGTCAGTAGCTTCAATCATTTCTGGACGTTTTTCAATGGTAAAAATCAATGAATATTGTAAATGCACAAACAGTAATTTCTCCACATTGCAAGGTGCAATTCTGAAATTTTTTGCTTTATCCTGCTCCTCTTAGCATGATAAAGAAGATTCAAAGAGATTGAGATGCCAGCTCCTTTCATTCAGTCAGTAGCTTCAAACATTTCTGGTATATGAATAACATGATGTTTTTCAATGGCAAAAATCAATGAATATTGTAAATGCACAAACAGTAATTTCTCCGCATTGCAAGGTGCAATTCTGAAATTTTTTGCTTTTTCCTGCTCCTCTTAGCATGATAAAGAAGATTCAAAGAGAGTGAGATGCCAGCTCCTTTCATTGTCAGTAGCTTCAAACATTTCTGGTATATGAATAACATGATGTTTTTCAATGGCAAAAATCAATGAATATTGTAAATGCACAAACAGTAATTTCTCCGCATTGCAAGGTGCAAGTCTGAAATTTTTTGCTTTTTCCTGCTCCTCTTAGCATGATAAAGAAGATTCAAAGAGAGTGAGATGCCAGCTACTTTCATTCAGTCAGTAGCTTCAATCATTTCTGGACGTTTTTCAATGGTAAAAATCAATGAATATTGTAAATGCACAAACAGTAATTTCTCCACATTGCAAGGTGCAATTCTAAAATTTTTTGCTTTTTCCTGCTCCTCTTAGCATGATAAAGAAGATTCAAAGAGAGTGAGATGCCAGCTCCTTTCATTCAGTCAGTAGCTTCAAACATTTCTGGTATATGAATAACATGA
This sequence comes from Phyllobates terribilis, assembly GCF_046119375.1. Classification (NCBI taxonomy): domain Eukaryota; kingdom Metazoa; phylum Chordata; class Amphibia; order Anura; family Dendrobatidae; genus Phyllobates; species Phyllobates terribilis. The sequence goes on from NW_027364835.1 coordinate 32,266, forward strand.
TGTTTTTCAATGGCAAAAATCAATGAATATTGTAAATGCACAAACAGTAATTTCTCCGCATTGCAAGGTGCAATTCTGAAATTTTTTGCTTTTTCCTGCTCCTCTTAGCATGATAAAGAAGATTCAAAGAGAGTGAGATGCCAGCTCCTTTCATTCAGTCAGTAGCTTCAAACATTTCTGGTATATGAATAACATGATGTTTTTCAATGGCAAAAATCAATGAATATTGTAAATGCACAAACAGTAATTTCTCCGCATTGCAAGGTGCAAGTCTGAAATTTTTTGCTTTTTCCTGCTCCTCTTAGCATGATAAAGAAAATTCAAAGAGAGTGAGATGCCAGCTACTTTCATTCAGTCAGTAGCTTCAATCATTTCTGGACGTTTTTCAATGGTAAAAATCAATGAATATTGTAAATGCACAAACAGTAATTTCTCCACATTGCAAGGTGCAATTCTGAAATTTTTTGCTTTTTCCTGCTCCTCTTAGCATGATAAAGAAGATTCAAAGAGAGTGAGATGCCAGCTCCTTTCATTCAGTCAGTAGCTTCAAACATTTCTGGTATATAAATAACATGATGTTTTTCAATGGCAAAAATCAATGAATATTGTAAATGCACAAACAGTAATTTCTCCGCATTGCAAGGTGCAATTCTGAAATTTTTTGCTTTTTCCTGTTCCTCTTAGCATGATAAAGAAGATTCAAAGAGAGTGAGATGCCAGCTCCTTTCATTCAGTCAGTAGCTTCAATCATTTCTGGACGTTTCTCAATGGCAAAAATCAATGAATATTGTAAATGCACAAACTGTAATTTCTCCGCATTGCAAGGTGCAATTCTGAAATTTTTTGCTTTTTCCTGCTCCTCTTAGCATGATAAAGAAGATTCAAAGAGAGTGAGATGCCAGCTCCTTTCATTCAGTCAGTAGCTTCAATCATTTCTGGACGTTTTTCAATGGCAAAAATCAATGAATATTGTAAATGCACAAACAGTAATTTCTCCGCATTGCAAGGTGCAATTCTGAAATTTTTTGCTTTTTCCTGCTCCTCTTAGCATGATAAAGAAGATTCAAAGAGAGTGAGATGCCAGCTCCTTTCATTCAGTCAGTACCTTCAATCATTTCTGGACGTTTTTCAATGGCAAAAATCAATGAATATTGTAAATGCACAAACAGTAATTTCTCCGCATTGCAAGGTGCAATTCTGAAATTTTTTGCTTTTTCCCGCTCCTCTTAGCATGATAAAGAAGATTCAAAGAGAGTGAGGTGCCAGCTCCTTTCATTCAGTCAGTAGCTTCAAACATTTCTGGTATATGAATTACATGTTTTTCAATGGCAAAAATCAATGAATATTGTAAATGCACAAACAGTAATTTCTCCGCATTGCAAGGTGCAATTCTGAAATTTTTTGCTTTTTCCTGCTCCTCTTAGCATGATAAAGAAGATTCAAAGAGAGTGAGATGCCAGCTCCTTTCATTCAGTCAGTAGCTTCAATCATTTCTGGACGTTTTTCATTGGCAAAAATCAATGAATATTGTAAATGCACAAACAGTAATTTCTCCGCATTGCAAGGTGCAATTCTGAAATTTTTTGCTTTTTCCTGCTCCTCTTAGCATGATAAAGAAGATTCAAAGAGAGTGAGATGCCAGCTCCTTTCATTCAGTCAGTAGCTTCAATCATTTCTGGACGTTTTTCAATGGCAAAAATCAATGAATATTGTAAATGCACAAAAAGTAATTTCTCCGCATTGCAAGGTGCAATTCTGAAATTTTTTGCTTTTTCCTGCTCCTCTTAGCATGATAAAGAAGATTCAAAGAGAGTGAGATGCCAGCTCCTTTCATTCAGTCAGTAGCTTCAAACATTTCTGGTATATGAATAACATGATGTTTTTCAATGGCAAAAATCAATGAATATTGTAAATGCACAAACAGTAATTTCTCCGCATTGCAAGGTGCAAGTCTGAAATTTTTTGCTTTTTCCTGCTCCTCTTAGCATGATAAAAAAGATTCAAAGAGAGTGAGATGGCAGCTACTTTCATTCAGTCAGTAGCTTCAATCATTTCTGGACGTTTTTCAATGGTAAAAATCAATGAATATTGTAAATGCACAAACAGTAATTTCTCCACATTGCAAGGTGCAATTCTGAAATTTTTTGCTTTTTCCTGCTCCTCTTAGCATGATAAAGAAGATTCAAAGAGAGTGAGATGCCAGCTCCTTTCATTCAGTCAGTAGCTTCAAACATTTCTGGTATATGAATAACATGATGTTTTTCAATGGCAAAAATCAATGAATATTGTAAATGCACAAACAGTAATTTCTCCGCATTGCAAGGTGCAATTCTGAAATTTCTTGCTTTTTCCTGCTCCTCTTAGCATGATAAAGAAGATTCAAAGAGAGTGAGATGCCAGCTCCTTTCATTCAGTCAGTAGCTTCAATCATTTCTGGTATATGAATAACATGATGTTTTTCAATGGCAAAAATCAATGAATATTGTAAATGCACAAACAGTAATTTCTCCGCATTGCAAGGTGCAATTCTGAAATTTTTTGCTTTTTCCTGCTCCTCTTAGCATGATAAAGAAGATTCAAAGAGAGTGAGATGCCAGCTCCTTTCATTCAGTCAGTAGCTTCAATCATTTCTGGACTTTTTTCAACGGCAAAAATCAATGAATATTGTAAATGCACAAACAGTAATTTCTCCGCATTGCAAGGTGCAATTCTGAAATTTTTTGCTTTTTCCTGCTCCTCTTAGCATGATAAAGAAGATTCAAAGAGAGTGAGATGCCAGCTCCTTTCATTCAGTCAGTAGCTTCAATCATTTCTGGACGTTTTTCAATGGCAAAAATCAATGTATATTGTAAATGCACAAACAGTAATTTCTCCGCATTGCAAGGTGCAATTCTGAAATTTTTTGCTTTTTCCTGCTCCTCTTAGCATGATAAAGAAGATTCAAAGAGAGTGAGATGCCAGCTCCTTTCATTCAGTCAGTAGCTTCAATCATTTCTGGACGTTTTTCAATGGCAAAAATCAATGAATATTGTAAATGCACAAACAGTAATTTCTCCGCATTGCAAGGTGCAATTCTGAAATTTTTTGCTTTTTCCTGCTCCTCTTAGCATGATAAAGAAGATTCAAAGAGAGTGAGATGCCAGCTCCTTTCATTCAGTCAGTAGCTTCAAACATTTCTGGTATATGAATAACATGATGTTTTTCAATGGCAAAAATCAATGAATTTTGTAAATGCACAAACAGCAATTTCTCCGCATTGCAAGGTGCAATTCTGAAATTTTTTGCTTTTTCCTGCTCCTCTTAGCATGATAAAGAAGATTCAAAGAGAGTGAGATGCCAGCTCCTTTCATTCAGTCAGTAGCTTCAATCATTTCTGGACGTTTTTCAATGGCAAAAATCAATGAATATTGTAAATGCACAAACAGTAATTTCTCCGCATTGCGAGGTGCAATTCTGAAATTTTTTGCTTTTTCCTGCTCCTCTTAGCATGATAAAGAAGATTCAAAGAGAGTGAGATGCCAGCTCCTTTCATTCAGTCAGTAGCTTCAATCATTTCTGGTATGTGAATAACATGATGTTTTTCAATGGCAAAAATCAATGAATATTGTAAATGCACAAACAGTAATTTCTCCGCATTGCAAGGTGCAATTCTGAAATGTTTTGCTTTTTCCTGCTCCTCTTAGCATGATAAAGAAGATTCAAAGAGAGTGAGATGCCAGCTCCTTTCATTCAGTCAGTAGCTTCAATCATTTCTGGTATATGAATAACATGATGTTTTTCAATGGCAAAAATCAATGAATATTGTAAATGCACAAACAGTAATTTATTCGCATTGCAAGGTGCAATTCTGAAATTTTTTGGTTTTTCCTGCTCCTCTTAGCATGATAAAGAAGATTCAAAGAGAGTGAGATGCCAGCTCCTTTCATTCAGTCAGTAGCTTCAAACATTTCTGGTATATGAATAACATGATGTTTTTCAATGGCAAAAATCAATGAATATTGTAAATGCACAAACAGTAATTTCTCCGCATTGCAAGGTGCAATTCTGAAATTTTTTGCCTTTTCCTGCTCCTCTTAGCATGATAAAGAAGATTCAAAGAGAGTGAGATGCCAGCTCCTTTCATTCAGTCAGTAGCTTCAATCATTTCTGGACGTTTTTCAATGGCAAAAATCAATGAATATTGTAAATGCACAAACAGTAATTTCTCCGCATTGCAAGGTGCAATTCTGAAATTTTTTGCTTTTTCCTGCTCCTCTTAGCATGATAAAGAAGATTCAAAGAGAGTGAGATTCCAGCTCCTTTCATTCAGTCAGTAGCTTCAAACTTTTCTGGTATATGAATAACATGATGTTTTTCAATGGCAAAAATCAATGAATATTGTAAATGCACAAACAGTAATTTCTCCGCATTGCAAGGTGCAATTCTGAAATTTTTTGCTTTTTCCTGCTCCTCTTAGCATGATAAAGAAGATTCAAAGAGAGTGAGATGCCAGCTCCTTTCATTCAGTCAGTAGCTTCAATCATTTCTGGACGTTTTTCAATGGCAAAAATCAATGAATATTGTAAATGCACAAACAGTAATTTCTCCGCATTGCAAGGTGCAATTCTGAAATTTTTTGCTTTTTCCTGCTCCTCTTAGCATGATAAAGAAGATTCAAAGAGAGTGAGATGCCAGCTCCTTTCATTCAGTCAGTAGCTTCAATCATTTCTGGTATATGAATAACATGATGTTTTTCAATGGCAAAAATCAATGAATATTGTAAATGCACAAACAGTAATTTCTCCGCATTGCAAGGTGCAATTCTGAAATTTTTTGCTTTTTCCTGCTCCTCTTAGCATGATAAAGAAGATTCAAAGAGAGTGAGATGCCAGCTCCTCTCATTCAGTCAGTAGCTTCAATCATTTCTGGACGTTTTTCAATGGCAAAAATCAATGAATATTGTAAATGCACAAACAGTAATTTCTCCGCATTGCAAGGTGCAATTCTGAAATTTTTTGCTTTTTCCTGCTCCTCTTAGCATGATAAAGAAGATTCAAAGAGAGTGACATGCCAGCTCCTTTCATTCAGTCAGTAGCTTCAAACATTTCTGGTATATGAATAACATGATGTTTTTCAATGGAAAAAATCAATGAATATTGTAAATGCACAAACAGTAATTTCTCCGCATTGCAAGGTGCAATTCTGAAATTTTTTGCTTTTTCCTGCTCCTCTTAGCATGATAAAGAAGATTCAAAGAGAGTGAGATGCCAGCTCCTTTCATTCAGTCAGTAGCTTCAATCATTTCTGGACGTTTTTCAATGGCAAAAATCAATGAATATTGTAAATGCACAAACAGTAATTTCTCCGCATTGCAACGTGCAATTCTGAAATTTTTTGCTTTTTCCTGCTCCTCTTAGCATGATAAAGAAGATTCAAAGAGAGTGAGATGCCAGCTCCTTTCATTCACTCAGTAGCTTCAATCATTTTTGGTATATGAATAACATGATGTTTTTCAATGGCAAAAATCAATGAATATTGTAAATGCACAAACAGTAATTTCTCCGCATTGCAAGGTGCAATTCTGAAATTTTTTGCTTTTTCCTGCTCCTCTTAGCATGATAAAGAAGATTCAAAGAGAGTGAGATGCCAGCTCCTTTCATTCAGTCAGTAGCTTCAATCATTTCTGGACGTTTTTCAACGGCAAAAATCAATGAATATTGTAAATGCACAAACAGTAATTTCTCCGCATTGCAAGGTGTAATTCTGAAATTTTTTGCTTTTTCCTGCTCCTCTTAGCATGATAAAGAAGATTCAAAGAGAGTGAGATGCCAGCTCCTTTCATTCAGTCGGTAGGTTCAATCATTTCTGGACGTTTTTCAATGGCAAAAATCAATGAATATTGTAAATGCACAAACAGTAATTTCTCCGCATTGCAAGGTGCAATTCTGAAATTTTTTGCTTTTTCCTGCTCCTATTAGCATGATAAAGAAGATTCAAAGAGAGTGAGATGCCAGCTCCTTTCATTCAGTCAGTAGCTTCAATCATTTCTGGACGTTTTTCAATGGCAAAAATCAATGAATATTGTAAATGCACAAACAGTAATTTCTCCGCATTGCAAGGTGCAATTCTGAAATTTTTTGCTTTTTCCTGCTCCTCTTAGCATGATAAAGAAGATTCAAAGAGAGTGAGATGCCAGCTCCTTTCATTCAGTGAGTAGCTTCAATCATTTCTGGACGTTTTTCAATGGCAAAAATCAATGTATATTGTAAATGCACAAACAGTAATTTCTCCGCATTGCAAGGTGCAATTCTGAAATTTTTTGCTTTTTCCTGCTCCTCTTAGCATGATAAAGAAGATTCAAAGAGAGTGAGATGCCAGCTCCTTTCATTCAGTCAGTAGCTTCAATCATTTCTGGACGTTTTTCAATGGCAAAAATCAATGTATATTGTAAATGCACAAACAGTAATTTCTCCGCATTGCAAGGTGCAATTCTGAAATTTTTTGCTTTTTCCTGCTCCTCTTAGCATGATAAAGAAGATTCAAAGAGAGTGAGATGCCAGCTCCTTTCATTCAGTCAGTAGCTTCAATCATTTCTGGACGTTTTTCAATGGCAAAAATCAATGAATATTGTAAATGCACAAACAGTAATTTCTCCGCATTGCAAGGTGCAATTCTGAAATTTTTTGCTTTTTCCTGCTCCTCTTAGCATGATAAAGAAGATTCAAAGAGAGTGAGATGCCAGCTCCTTTCATTCAGTCAGTAGCTTCAAACATTTCTGGTATATGAATAACATGATGTTTTTCAATGGCAAAAATCAATGAATTTTGTAAATGCACAAACAGCAATTTCTCCGCATTGCAAGGTGCAATTCTGAAATTTTTTGCTTTTTCCTGCTCCTCTTAGCATGATAAAGAAGATTCAAAGAGAGTGAGATGCCAGCTCCTTTCATTCAGTCAGTAGCTTCAATCATTTCTGGACGTTTTTCAATGGCAAACATCAATGAATATTGTAAATGCACAAACAGTAATTTCTCCACATTGCGAGGTGCAATTCTGAAATTTTTTGCTTTTTCCTGCTCCTCAGCATGATAAAGAAGATTCAAAGAGAGTGAGATGCCAGCTCCTTTCATTCAGTCAGTAGCTTCAATCATTTCTGGTATATGAATAACATGATGTTTTTCAATGGCAAAAATCAATGAATATTGTAAATGCACAAACAGTAATTTCTCCGCATTGCAAGGTGCAATTCTGAAATTTTTTGCTTTTTCCTGCTCCTCTTAGCATGATAAAGAAGATTCAAAGAGAGTGAGATGCCAGCTCCTTTCATTCAGTCAGTAGCTTCAATCATTTCTGGTATATGAATAACATGATGTTTTTCAATGGCAAAAATCAATGAATATTGTAAATGCACAAACAGTAATTTATTCGCATTGCAAGGTGCAATTCTGAAATTTTTTGCTTTTTCCTGCTCCTCTTAGCATGATAAAGAAGATTCAAAGAGAGTGAGATGCCAGCTCCTTTCATTCAGTCAGTAGCTTCAAACATTTCTGGTATATGAATAACATGATGTTTTTCAATGGCAAAAATCAATGAATATTGTAAATGCACAAACAGTAATTTCTCCGCATTGCAAGGTGCAATTCTGAAATTTTTTGCCTTTTCCTGCTCCTCTTAGCATGATAAAGAAGATTCAAAGAGAGTGAGATGCCAGCTCCTTTCATTCAGTCAGTAGCTTCAATCATTTCTGGACGTTTTTCAATGGCAAAAATCAATGAATATTGTAAATGCACAAACAGTAATTTATTCGCATTGCAAGGTGCAATTCTGAAATTTTTTGCTTTTTCCTGCTCCTCTTAGCATGATAAAGAAGATTCAAAGAGAGTGAGATGCCAGCTCCTTTCATTCAGTCAGTAGCTTCAAACATTTCTGGTATATGAATAACATGATGTTTTTCAATGGCAAAAATCAATGAATATTGTAAATGCACAAACAGTAATTTCTCCGCATTGCAAGGTGCAATTCTGAAATTTTTTGCTTTTTCCTGCTCCTCTTAGCATGATAAAGAATATTCAAAGAGAGTGAGATGCCAGCTCCTTTCATTCAGTCAGTAGCTTCAATCATTTCTGGACGTTTTTCAATGGCAAAAATCAATGAATATTGTAAATGCACAAACAGTAATTTCTCCGCATTGCAAGGTGCAATTCTGAAATTTTTTGCTTTTTCCTGCTCCTTTTAGCATGATAAAGAAGATTCAAAGAGAGTGACATGCCAGCTCCTTTCATTCAGTCAGTAGCTTCAAACATTTCTGGTATATGAATAACATGATGTTTTTCAATGGCAAAAATCAATGAATATTGTAAATGCACAAACAGTAATTTCTCCGCATTGCAAGGAGCAATTCTGAAATTTTTTGCATTTTCCTGCTCCTCTTAGCATGATAAAGAAGATTCAAAGAGAGTGAGATGCCAGCTCCTTTCATTCAGTCAGTAGCTTCAATCATTTCTGGACGTTTTTCAATGGCAAAAATCAATGAATATTGTAAATGCACAAACAGTAATTTCTCCGCATTGCAAGGTGCAATTCTGAAATTTTTTGCTTTTTCCTGCTCCTCTTAGCATGATAAAGAAGATTCAAAGAGAGTGAGATGCCAGCTCCTTTCATTCAGTCAGTAGCTTCAAACATTTCTGGACGTTTTTCAATGGCAAAAATCAATGAATATTGTAAATGCACAAACAGTAATTTCTCCGCATTGCAAGGTGCAATTCTGAAATTTTTTGCTTTTTCCTGCTCCTCTTAGCATGATAAAGAAGATTCAAAGAGAGTGAGATGCCAGCTCCTTTCATTCAGTCAGTAGCTTCAATCATTTCTGGTATATGAATAACATGATGTTTAACAATGGCAAAAATCAATGAATATTGTAAATGCACAAACAGTAATTTCTCCGCATTGCAAGGTGCAATTCTGAAATTTTTTGCTTTTTCCTGCTCCTCTTAGCATGATAAAGAAGATTCAAAGAGAGTGAGATGCCAGCTCCTTTCATTCAGTCAGTAGCTTCAATCATTTCTGGATGTTTTTCAATGGCAAAAATCAATGAATATTGTAAATGCACAAACAGTAATTTCTCCGCATTGCAAGGTGCAATTCTGAAATTTTTTGCTTTTTCCTGCTCCTCTTAGCATGATAAAGAAGATTCAAAGAGAGTGAGATGCCAGCTCCTTTCATTCAGTCAGTAGCTTCAATCATTTCTGGACGTTTTTCAACGGCAAAAATCAATGAATATTGTAAATGCACAAACAGTAATTTCTCCGCATTGCAAGGAGCAATTCTGAAATTTTTTGCTTTTTCCTGCTCCTCTTAGCATGATAAAGAAGATTCAAAGAGAGTGAGATGCCAGCTCCTTTCATTCAGTCAGTAGCTTCAATCATTTCTGGACGTTTTTCAATGGCAAAAATCAATGAATATTGTAAATGCACAAACAGTAATTTCTCCGCATTGCAAGGTGCAATTCTGAAATTTTTTGCTTTTTCCTGCTCCTCTTAGCATGATAAAGAAGATTCAAACAGAGTGAGATGCCAGCTCCTTTCATTCAGTCAGTAGCTTCAATCATTTCTGGACGTTTTTCAATGGCAAAAATCAATGAATATTGTAAATGCACAAACAGTAATTTCTCCGTATTGCAAGGTGCAATTCTGAAATTTTTTGCTTTTTCCTGCTCCTCTTAGCATGATAAAGAAGATTCAAAGAGAGTGAGATGCCAGCTCCTTTCATTCAGTCAGTAGCTTCAATCATTTCTGGACGTTTTTCAATGGCAAAAATCAATGAATATTGTAAATGCACAAGCAGTAATTTCTCCGCATTGCAAGGTGCAATTCTGAAATTTTTTGCTTTTTCCTGCTCCTCTTAGCATGATAAAGAAGATTCAAAGAGACTGAGATGCCAGCTCCTTTCATTCAGTCAGTAGCTTCAATCATTTCTGGACGTTTTTCAATGGCAAAAATCAATGAATATTGTAAATGCACAAACAGTAATTTCTCCGCATTGCAAGGTGCAATTCTGAAATTTTTTACTTTTTCCTGCTCCTCTTAGCATGAAAAAGAAGATTCAAAGAGAGTGAGATGCCAGCTCCTTTCATTCAGTCAGTAGCTTCAATCATTTCTGGTATATGAATAACATGATGTTTTTCAATGGCAAAAATCAATGAATATTGTAAATGCACAAACAGTAATTTCTCCGCATTGCAAGGTGCAATTCTGAAATTTTTTGCTTTTTCCTGCTCCTCTTAGCATGATAAAGAAGATTCAAAGAGAGTGAGATGCCAGCTCCTTTCATTCAGTCAGTAGCTTCAATCATTTCTGGACGTTTTTCAATGGCAAAAATCAATGAATATTGTAAATGCACAAACAGTAATTTCTCCGCATTGCAAGGTGCAATTCTGAAATTTTTTGCTTTTTCCTGCTCCTCTTAGCATGATAAAGAAGATTCAAAGAGAGTGAGATGCCAGCTCCTTTCATTCAGTCAGTAGCTTCAATCATTTCTGGTATATGAATAACATGATGTTTTTCAATGGCAAAAATCAATGAATATTGTAAATGCACAAACAGTAATTTCTCCGCATTGCAAGGTGCAATTCTGAAATTTTTTGCTTTTTCCTGCTCCTCTTAGCATGATAAAGAAGATTCAAAGAGAGTGAGATGCCAGCTCCTTTCATTCAGTCAGTAGCTTCAAACATTTCTGGACGTTTTTCAATGGCAAAAATCAATGAATATTGTAAATGCACAAACAGTAATTTCTCCGCATTGCAAGGTGCAATTCTGAAATTTTTTGCTTTTTCCTGCTCCTCTTAGCATGATAAAGAAGATTCAAAGAGAGTGAGATGCCAGCTCCTTTCATTCAGTCAGTAGCTTCAATCATTTCTGGTATATGAATAACATGATGTTTAACAATGGCAAAAATCAATGAATATTGTAAATGCACAAACAGTAATTTCTCCGCATTGCAAGGTGCAATTCTGAAATTTTTTGCTTTTTCCTGCTCCTCTTAGCATGATAAAGAAGATTCAAAGAGAGTGAGATGCCAGCTCCTTTCATTCAGTCAGTAGCTTCAATCATTTCTGGATGTTTTTCAATGGCAAAAATCAATGAATATTGTAAATGCACAAACAGTAATTTCTCCGCATTGCAAGGTGCAATTCTGAAATTTTTTGCTTTTTCCTGCTCCTCTTAGCAAGATAAAGAAGATTCAAAGAGAGTGAGATGCCAGCTCCTTTCATTCAGTCAGTAGCTTCAATCATTTCTGGACGTTTTTCAACGGCAAAAATCAATGAATATTGTAAATGCACAAACAGTAATTTCTCCGCATTGCAAGGTGCAATTCTGAAATTTTTTGCTTTTTCCTGCTCCTCTTAGCATGATAAAGAAGATTCAAAGAGAGTGAGATGCCAGCTCCTTTCATTCAGTCAGTAGCTTCAATCATTTCTGGACGTTTTTCAATGGCAAAAATCAATGAATATTGTAAATGCACAAACAGTAATTTCTCCGCATTGCAAGGTGCAATTCTGAAATTTTTTGATTTTTCCTGCTCCTCTTAGCATGATAAAGAAGATTCAAAGAGAGTGAGATGCCAGCTCCTTTCATTCAGTCAGTAGCTTCAATCATTTCTGGACGTTTTTCAATGGCAAAAATCAATGAATATTGTAAATGCACAAACAGTAATTTCTCCGTATTGCAAGGTGCAATTCTGAAATTTTTTGCTTTTTCCTGCTCCTCTTAGCATGATAAAGAAGATTCAAAGAGAGTGAGATGCCAGCTCCTTTCATTCAGTCAGTAGCTTCAATCATTTCTGGACGTTTTTCAATGGCAAAAATCAATGAATATTGTAAATGCACAAGCAGTAATTTCTCCGCATTGCAAGGTGCAATTCTGAAATTTTTTGCTTTTTCCTGCTCCTCTTAGCATGATAAAGAAGATTCAAAGAGACTGAGATGCCAGCTCCTTTCATTCAGTCAGTAGCTTCAATCATTTCTGGACGTTTTTCAATGGCAAAAATCAATGAATATTGTAAATGCACAAACAGTAATTTCTCCGCATTGCAAGGTGCAATTCTGAAATTTTTTACTTTTTCCTGCTCCTCTTAGCATGAAAAAGAAGATTCAAAGAGAGTGAGATGCCAGCTCCTTTCATTCAGTCAGTAGCTTCAATCATTTCTGGTATATGAATAACATGATGTTTTTCAATGGCAAAAATCAATGAATATTGTAAATGCACAAACAGTAATTTCTCCGCATTGCAAGGTGCAATTCTGAATTTTTTTGCTTTTTCCTGCTCCTCTTAGCATGATAAAGAAGATTCAAAGAGAGTGAGATGCCAGCTCCTTTCATTCAGTCAGTAGCTTCAATCATTTCTGGACGTTTTTCAATGGCAAAAATCAATGAATATTGTAAATGCACAAACAGTAATTTCTCCGCATTGCAAGGTGCAATTCTGAAATTTTTTGCTTTTTCCTGCTCCTCTTAGCATGATAAAGAAGATTCAAAGAGAGTGAGATGCCAGCTCCTTTCATTCAGTCAGTAGCTTCAATCATTTCTGGTATATGAATAACATGATGTTTTTCAATGGCAAAAATCAATGAATATTGTAAATGCACAAACAGTAATTTCTCCGCATTGCAAGGTGCAATTCTGAAATTTTTTGCTTTTTCCTGCTCCTCTTAGCATGATAAAGAAGATTCAAAGAGAGTGAGATGCCAGCTCCTTTCATTCAGTCAGTAGCTTCAATCATTTCTGGTATATGAATAACATGATGTTTTTCAATGGCAAAAATCAATGAATATTGTAAATGCACAAACAGTAATTTCTCCGCATTGCAAGGTGCAATTCTGAAATTTTTTGCCTTTTCCTGCTCCTCTTAGCATGATAAAGAAGATTCAAAGAGAGTGAGATGCCAGCTCCTTTCATTCAGTCAGTAGCTTCAATCATTTCTGGACGTTTTTCAATGGCAAAAATCAATGAATATTGTAAATGCACAAACAGTAATTTCTCCGCATTGCAAGGTGCAATTCTGAAATTTTTTGCTTTTTCCTGCTCCTCTTAGCATGATAAAGAAGATTCAAAGAGAGTGAGATGCCAGCTCCTTTCATTCAGTCAGTAGCTTCAAACATTTCTGGTATATGAATAACATGATGTTTTTCAATGGCAAAAATCAATGAATATTGTAAATGCACAAACAGTAATTTCTCCACATTGCAAGGTGCAATTCTGAAATTTTTTGCCTTTTCCTGCTCCTCTTAGCATGATAAAGAAGATTCAAAGAGAGTGAGATGCCAGCTCCTTTCATTCAGTCAGTAGCTTCAATCATTTCTGGACGTTTTTCAATGGCAAAAATCAATGAATATTGTAAATGCACAAACAGTAATTTCTCCGCATTGCAAGGTGCAATTCTGAAATTTTTTGCTTTTTCCTGCTCCTCTTAGCATGATAAAGAAGATTCAAAGAGAGTGAGATGCCAGCTCCTTTCATTCAGTCAGTAGCTTCAAACATTTCTGGTATATGAATAACATGATGTTTTTCAATGGCAAAAATCAATGAATATTGTAAATGCACAAACAGTAATTTCTCCGCATTGCAAGGTGCAATTCTGAAATTTTTTGCTTTTTCCTGCTCCTCTTAGCATGATAAAGAAGATTCAAAGAGAGTGAGATGCCAGCTCCTTTCATTCAGTCAGTAGCTTCAATCATTTCTGGACGTTTTTCAATGGCAAAAATCAATGAATATTGTAAATGCACAAACAGTAATTTCTCCGCATTGCAAGGTGCAATTCTGAAATTTTTTGCTTTTTCCTGCTCCTCTTAGCATGATAAAGAAGATTCAAAGAGAGTGAGATGCCAGCTCCTTTCATTCAGTCAGTAGCTTCAATCATTTCTGGTATATGAATAACATGATGTTTTTCAATGGCAAAAATAAATGAATATTGTAAATGCACAAACAGTAATTTCTCCGCATTGCAAGGTGCAATTCTGAAATTTTTTGCTTTTTCCTGCTCCTCTTAGCATGATAAAGAAGATTCAAAGAGAGTGAGATGCCAGCTCCTTTCATTCAGTCAGTAGCTTCAATCATTTCTGGTATATGAATAACATGATGTTTTTCAATGGCAAAAATCAATGAATATTGTAAATGCACAAACAGTAATTTCTCCGCATTGCAAGGTGCAATTCTAAAATTTTTTGCCTTTTCCTGCTCCTCTTAGCATGATAAAGAAGATTCAAAGAGAGTGAGATGCCAGCTCCTTTCATTCAGTCAGTAGCTTCAATCATTTCTGGACGTTTTTCAATGGCAAAAATCAATGAATATTGTAAATGCACAAACAGTAATTTCTCCGCATTGCAAGGTGCAATTCTGAAATTTTTTGCTTTTTCCTGCTCCTCTTAGCATGAAAAAGAAGATTCAAAGAGAGTGAGATGCCAGCTCCTTTCATTCAGTCAGTAGCTTCAAACATTTCTGGTATATGAATAACATGATGTTTTTCAATGGCAAAAATCAATGAATATTGTAAATGCACAAACAGTAATTTCTCCACATTGCAAGGTGCAATTCTGAAATTTTTTGCCTTTTCCTGCTCCTCTTAGCATGATAAAGAAGATTCAAAGAGAGTGAGATGCCAGCTCCTTTCATTCAGTCAGTAGCTTCAATCATTTCTGGACGTTTTTCAATGGCAAAAATCAATGAATATTGTAAATGCACAAACAGTAATTTCTCCGCATTGCAAGGTGCAATTCTGAAATTTTTTGCTTTTTCCTGCTCCTCTTAGCATGATAAAGAAGATTCAAAGAGAGTGAGATGCCAGCTCCTTTCATTCAGTCAGTAGCTTCAAACATTTCTGGTATATGAATAACATGATGTTTTTCAATGGCAAAAATCAATGAATATTGTAAATGCACAAACAGTAATTTCTCCGCATTGCAAGGTGCAATTCTGAAATTTTTTGCTTTTTCCTGCTCCTCTTAGCATGATAAAGAAGATTCAAAGAGAGTGAGATGCCAGCTCCTTTCATTCAGTCAGTAGCTTCAATCATTTCTGGACGTTTTTCAATGGCAAAAATCAATGAATATTGTAAATGCACAAACAGTAATTTCTCCGCATTGCAAGGTGCAATTCTGAAATTTTTTGCTTTTTCCTGCTCCTCTTAGCATGATAAAGAAGATTCAAAGAGAGTGAGATGCCAGCTCCTTTCATTCAGTCAGTAGCTTCAATCATTTCTGGTATATGAATAACATGATGTTTTTCAATGGCAAAAATAAATGAATATTGTAAATGCACAAACAGTAATTTCTCCGCATTGCAAGGTGCAATTCTGAAATTTTTTGCTTTTTCCTGCTCCTCTTAGCATGATAAAGAAGATTCAAAGAGAGTGAGATGCCAGCTCCTTTCATTCAGTCAGTAGCTTCAATCATTTCTGGTATATGAATAACATGATGTTTTTCAATGGCAAAAATCAATGAATATTGTAAATGCACAAACAGTAATTTCTCCGCATTGCAAGGTGCAATTCTAAAATTTTTTGCCTTTTCCTGCTCCTCTTAGCATGATAAAGAAGATTCAAAGAGAGTGAGATGCCAGCTCCTTTCATTCAGTCAGTAGCTTCAATCATTTCTGGACGTTTTTCAATGGCAAAAATCAATGAATATTGTAAATGCACAAACAGTAATTTCTCCGCATTGCAAGGTGCAATTCTGAAATTTTTTGCTTTTTCCTGCTCCTCTTAGCATGAAAAAGAAGATTCAAAGAGAGTGAGATGCCAGCTCCTTTCATTCAGTCAGTAGCTTCAAACATTTCTGGTATATGAATAACATGATGTTTTTCAATGGCAAAAATCAATGAATATTGTAAATGCACAAATAGTAATTTCTCCGCATTGCAAGGTGCAATTCTGAAATTTTTTGCTTTTTCCTGCTCCTCTTAGCATGATAAAGAAGATTCAAAGAGAGTGAGATGCCAGCTCCTTTCATTCAGTCAGTAGCTTCAATCATTTCTGGACGTTTTTCAATGGCAAAAATCAATGAATATTGTAAATGCACAAACAGTAATTTCTCCGCATTGCAAGGTGCAATTCTGAAATTTTTTGCTTTTTCCTGCTCCTCTTAGCATGATAAAGAAGATTCAAAGAGAGTGAGATGCCAGCTCCTTTCATTCAGTCAGTAGCTTCAATCATTTCTGGTATATGAATAACATGATGTTTTTCAATGGCAAAAATAAATGAATATTGTAAATGCACAAACAGTAATTTCTCCGCATTGCAAGGTGCAATTCTGAAATTTTTTGCTTTTTCCTGCTCCTCTTAGCATGATAAAGAAGATTCAAAGAGAGTGAGATGCCAGCTCCTTTCATTCAGTCAGTAGCTTCAATCATTTCTGGTATATGAATAACATGATGTTTTTCAATGGCAAAAATCAATGAATATTGTAAATGCACAAACAGTAATTTCTCCGCATTGCAAGGTGCAATTCTGAAATTTTTTGCCTTTTCCTGCTCCTCTTAGCATGATAAAGAAGATTCAAAGAGAGTGAGATGCCAGCTCCTTTCATTCAGTCAGTAGCTTCAATCATTTCTGGATGTTTTTCAATGGCAAAAATCAATGAATATTGTAAATGCACAAACAGTAATTTCTCCGCATTGCAAGGTGCAATTCTGAAATTTTTTGCTTTTTCCTGCTCCTCTTAGCATGATAAAGAAGATTCAAAGAGAGTGAGATGCCAGCTCCTTTCATTCAGTCAGTAGCTTCAATCATTTCTGGACGTTTTTCAATGGCAAAAATCAATGAATATTGTAAATGCACAAACAGTAATTTCTCCGCATTGCAAGGTGCAATTCTGAAATTTTTTGCTTTTTTCTGCTCCTCTTAGCATGATAAAGAAGATTCAAAGAGAGTGAGATGCCAGCTCCTTTCATTCAGTCAGTAGCTTCAATCATTTCTGGTATATGAATAACATGATGTTTTTCAAAGGCAAAAATCAATGAATATTGTAAATGCACAAACAGTAATTTCTCCGCATTGCAAGGTGCAATTCTGAAATTTTTTGCTTTTTCCTGCTCCTCTTAGCATGATAAAGAAGATTCAAAGAGAGTGAGATGCCAGCTCCTTTCATTCAGTCAGTAGCTTCAATCATTTCTGGACGTTTTTCAATGGCAAAAATCAATGAATATTGTAAATGCACAAACAGTAATTTCTCCGCATTGCAAGGTGCAATTCTGAAATTTTTTGCTTTTTCCTGCTCCTCTTAGCATGATAAAGAAGATTCAAAGAGAGTGAGATGCCAGCTCCTTTCATTCAGTCAGTAGCTTCAATCATTTCTGGTATATGAATAACATGATGTTTTTCAATGGCAAAAATCAATGAATATTGTAAATGCACAAACAGTAATTTCTCCGCATTGCAAGGTGCAATTCTGAAATTTTTTGCTTTTTCCTGCTCCTCTTAGCATGATAAAGAAGATTCAAAGAGAGTGAGATGCCAGCTCCTTTAATTCAGTCAGTAGCTTCAATCATTTCTGGACGTTTTTCAATGGCAAAAATCAATGAATATTGTAAATGCACAAACAGTAATTTCTCCGCATTGCAAGGTGCAATTCTGAAATTTTTTGCTTTTTCCTGCTCCTCTTAGCATGATAAAGAAGATTCAAAGAGAGTGAGATGCCAGCTCCTTTCATTCAGTCAGTAGCTTCAAACATTTCTGGAATATGAATAACATGATGTTTTTCAATGGCAAAAATCAATGAATATTGTAAATGCACAAACAGTAATTTCTCCGCATTGCAAGGTGCAATTCTGAAATTTTTTGCTTTTTCCTGCTCCTCTTAGCATGATAAAGAAGATTCAAAGAGAGTGAGATGCCAGCTCCTTTCATTCAGTCAGTAGCTTCAATCATTTCTGGACGTTTTTCAATGGCAAAAATCAATGAATATTGTAAATGCACAAACAGTAATTTCTCCGCATTGCAAGGTGCAATTCTGAAATTTTTTGCTTTTTCCTGCTCCTCTTAGCATGATAAAGAAGATTCAAAGAGAATGAGATGCCAGCTCCTTTCATTCAGTCAGTAGCTTCAATCATTTCTGGACGTTTTTCAACGGCAAAAATCAATGAATATTGTAAATGCACAAACAGTAATTTCTCCGCATTGCAAGGTGCAATTCTGAAATTTTTTGCTTTTTCCTGCTCCTCTTAGCATGATAAAGAAGATTCAAAGAGAGTGAGATGCCAGCTCCTTTCATTCAGTCAGTAGCTTCAATCATTTCTGGACGTTTTTCAATAGCAAAAATCAATGAATATTGTAAATGCACAAACAGTAATTTCTCCGCATTGCAAGGTGCAATTCTGAAATTTTTTGCTTTTTCCTGCTCCTCTTAGCATGATAAAGAAGATTCAAAGAGAGTGAGATGCCAGCTCCTTTCATTCAGT
Source organism: Phyllobates terribilis (assembly GCF_046119375.1). Classification (NCBI taxonomy): domain Eukaryota; kingdom Metazoa; phylum Chordata; class Amphibia; order Anura; family Dendrobatidae; genus Phyllobates; species Phyllobates terribilis. The sequence goes on from NW_027364835.1 coordinate 50,689, forward strand.
CAGTAGCTTTAATCATTTCTGGACGTTTTTCAATGGCAAAAATCAATGAATATTGTAAATGCACAAACAGTAATTTCTCCGCATTGCAAGGTGCAATTCTGAAATTTTTTGCTTTTTCCTGCTCCTCTTAGCATGATAAAGAAGACTCAAAGAGAGTGAGATGCCAGCTCCTTTCATTCAGTCAGTAGCTTCAATCATTTCTGGACGTTTTTCAATGGCAAAAATCAATGAATATTGTAAATGCACAAGCAGTAATTTCTCCGCATTGCAAGGTGCAATTCTGAAATTTTTTGCTTTTTCCTGCTCCTCTTAGCATGATAAAGAAGATTCAAAGAGACTGAGATGCCAGCTCCTTTCATTCAGTCAGTAGCTTCAATCATTTCTGGACGTTTTTCAATGGCAAAAATCAATGAATATTGTAAATGCACAAACAGTAATTTCTCCGCATTGCAAGGTGCAATTCTGAAATTTTTTACTTTTTCCTGCTCCTCTTAGCATGAAAAAGAAGATTCAAAGAGAGTGAGATGCCAGCTCCTTTCATTCAGTCAGTAGCTTCAATCATTTCTGGTATATGAATAACATGATGTTTTTCAATGGCAAAAATCAATGAATATTGTAAATGCACAAACAGTAATTTCTCCGCATTGCAAGGTGCAATTCTGAATTTTTTTGCTTTTTCCTGCTCCTCTTAGCATGATAAAGAAGATTCAAAGAGAGTGAGATGCCAGCTCCTTTCATTCAGTCAGTAGCTTCAATCATTTCTGGACGTTTTTCAATGGCAAAAATCAATGAATATTGTAAATGCACAAACAGTAATTTCTCCGCATTGCAAGGTGCAATTCTGAAATTTTTTGCTTTTTCCTGCTCCTCTTAGCATGATAAAGAAGATTCAAAGAGAGTGAGATGCCAGCTCCTTTCATTCAGTCAGTAGCTTCAATCATTTCTGGTATATGAATAACATGATGTTTTTCAATGGCAAAAATCAATGAATATTGTAAATGCACAAACAGTAATTTCTCCGCATTGCAAGGTGCAATTCTGAAATTTTTTGCCTTTTCCTGCTCCTCTTAGCATGATAAAGAAGATTCAAAGAGAGTGAGATGCCAGCTCCTTTCATTCAGTCAGTAGCTTCAATCATTTCTGGACGTTTTTCAATGGCAAAAATCAATGAATATTGTAAATGCACAAACAGTAATTTCTCCGCATTGCAAGGTGCAATTCTGAAATTTTTTGCTTTTTCCTGCTCCTCTTAGCATGATAAAGAAGATTCAAAGAGAGTGAGATGCCAGCTCCTTTCATTCAGTCAGTAGCTTCAAACATTTCTGGTATATGAATAACATGATGTTTTTCAATGGCAAAAATCAATGAATATTGTAAATGCACAAACAGTAATTTCTCCACATTGCAAGGTGCAATTCTGAAATTTTTTGCCTTTTCCTGCTCCTCTTAGCATGATAAAGAAGATTCAAAGAGAGTGAGATGCCAGCTCCTTTCATTCAGTCAGTAGCTTCAATCATTTCTGGACGTTTTTCAATGGCAAAAATCAATGAATATTGTAAATGCACAAACAGTAATTTCTCCGCATTGCAAGGTGCAATTCTGAAATTTTTTGCTTTTTCCTGCTCCTCTTAGCATGATAAAGAAGATTCAAAGAGAGTGAGATGCCAGCTCCTTTCATTCAGTCAGTAGCTTCAAACATTTCTGGTATATGAATAACATGATGTTTTTCAATGGCAAAAATCAATGAATATTGTAAATGCACAAACAGTAATTTCTCCGCATTGCAAGGTGCAATTCTGAAATTTTTTGCTTTTTCCTGCTCCTCTTAGCATGATAAAGAAGATTCAAAGAGAGTGAGATGCCAGCTCCTTTCATTCAGTCAGTAGCTTCAATCATTTCTGGACGTTTTTCAATGGCAAAAATCAATGAATATTGTAAATGCACAAACAGTAATTTCTCCGCATTGCAAGGTGCAATTCTGAAATTTTTTGCTTTTTCCTGCTCCTCTTAGCATGATAAAGAAGATTCAAAGAGAGTGAGATGCCAGCTCCTTTCATTCAGTCAGTAGCTTCAATCATTTCTGGTATATGAATAACATGATGTTTTTCAATGGCAAAAATAAATGAATATTGTAAATGCACAAACAGTAATTTCTCCGCATTGCAAGGTGCAATTCTGAAATTTTTTGCTTTTTCCTGCTCCTCTTAGCATGATAAAGAAGATTCAAAGAGAGTGAGATGCCAGCTCCTTTCATTCAGTCAGTAGCTTCAATCATTTCTGGTATATGAATAACATGATGTTTTTCAATGGCAAAAATCAATGAATATTGTAAATGCACAAACAGTAATTTCTCCGCATTGCAAGGTGCAATTCTAAAATTTTTTGCCTTTTCCTGCTCCTCTTAGCATGATAAAGAAGATTCAAAGAGAGTGAGATGCCAGCTCCTTTCATTCAGTCAGTAGCTTCAATCATTTCTGGACGTTTTTCAATGGCAAAAATCAATGAATATTGTAAATGCACAAACAGTAATTTCTCCGCATTGCAAGGTGCAATTCTGAAATTTTTTGCTTTTTCCTGCTCCTCTTAGCATGAAAAAGAAGATTCAAAGAGAGTGAGATGCCAGCTCCTTTCATTCAGTCAGTAGCTTCAAACATTTCTGGTATATGAATAACATGATGTTTTTCAATGGCAAAAATCAATGAATATTGTAAATGCACAAATAGTAATTTCTCCGCATTGCAAGGTGCAATTCTGAAATTTTTTGCTTTTTCCTGCTCCTCTTAGCATGATAAAGAAGATTCAAAGAGAGTGAGATGCCAGCTCCTTTCATTCAGTCAGTAGCTTCAATCATTTCTGGACGTTTTTCAATGGCAAAAATCAATGAATATTGTAAATGCACAAACAGTAATTTCTCCGCATTGCAAGGTGCAATTCTGAAATTTTTTGCTTTTTCCTGCTCCTCTTAGCATGATAAAGAAGATTCAAAGAGAGTGAGATGCCAGCTCCTTTCATTCAGTCAGTAGCTTCAATCATTTCTGGTATATGAATAACATGATGTTTTTCAATGGCAAAAATAAATGAATATTGTAAATGCACAAACAGTAATTTCTCCGCATTGCAAGGTGCAATTCTGAAATTTTTTGCTTTTTCCTGCTCCTCTTAGCATGATAAAGAAGATTCAAAGAGAGTGAGATGCCAGCTCCTTTCATTCAGTCAGTAGCTTCAATCATTTCTGGTATATGAATAACATGATGTTTTTCAATGGCAAAAATCAATGAATATTGTAAATGCACAAACAATAATTTCTCCGCATTGCAAGGTGCAATTCTGAAATTTTTTGCCTTTTCCTGCTCCTCTTAGCATGATAAAGAAGATTCAAAGAGAGTGAGATGCCAGCTCCTTTCATTCAGTCAGTAGCTTCAATCATTTCTGGATGTTTTTCAATGGCAAAAATCAATGAATATTGTAAATGCACAAACAGTAATTTCTCCGCATTGCAAGGTGCAATTCTGAAATTTTTTGCTTTTTCCTGCTCCTCTTAGCATGATAAAGAAGATTCAAAGAGAGTGAGATGCCAGCTCCTTTCATTCAGTCAGTAGCTTCAATCATTTCTGGACGTTTTTCAATGGCAAAAATCAATGAATATTGTAAATGCACAAACAGTAATTTCTCCGCATTGCAAGGTGCAATTCTGAAATTTTTTGCTTTTTTCTGCTCCTCTTAGCATGATAAAGAAGATTCAAAGAGAGTGAGATGCCAGCTCCTTTCATTCAGTCAGTAGCTTCAATCATTTCTGGTATATGAATAACATGATGTTTTTCAATGGCAAAAATCAATGAATATTGTAAATGCACAAACAGTAATTTCTCCGCATTGCAAGGTGCAATTCTGAAATTTTTTGCTTTTTCCTGCTCCTCTTAGCATGATAAAGAAGATTCAAAGAGAGTGAGATGCCAGCTCCTTTCATTCAGTCAGTAGCTTCAATCATTTCTGGACGTTTTTCAATGGCAAAAATCAATGAATATTGTAAATGCACAAACAGTAATTTCTCCGCATTGCAAGGTGCAATTCTGAAATTTTTTGCTTTTTCCTGCTCCTCTTAGCATGATAAAGAAGATTCAAAGAGAGTGAGATGCCAGCTCCTTTCATTCAGTCAGTAGCTTCAATCATTTCTGGTATATGAATAACATGATGTTTTTCAATGGCAAAAATCAATGAATATTGTAAATGCACAAACAGTAATTTCTCCGCATTGCAAGGTGCAATTCTGAAATTTTTTGCTTTTTCCTGCTCCTCTTAGCATGATAAAGAAGATTCAAAGAGAGTGAGATGCCAGCTCCTTTAATTCAGTCAGTAGCTTCAATCATTTCTGGACGTTTTTCAATGGCAAAAATCAATGAATATTGTAAATGCACAAACAGTAATTTCTCCGCATTGCAAGGTGCAATTCTGAAATTTTTTGCTTTTTCCTGCTCCTCTTAGCATGATAAAGAAGATTCAAAGAGAGTGAGATGCCAGCTCCTTTCATTCAGTCAGTAGCTTCAAACATTTCTGGAATATGAATAACATGATGTTTTTCAATGGCAAAAATCAATGAATATTGTAAATGCACAAACAGTAATTTCTCCGCATTGCAAGGTGCAATTCTGAAATTTTTTGCTTTTTCCTGCTCCTCTTAGCATGATAAAGAAGATTCAAAGAGAGTGAGATGCCAGCTCCTTTCATTCAGTCAGTAGCTTCAATCATTTCTGGACGTTTTTCAATGGCAAAAATCAATGAATATTGTAAATGCACAAACAGTAATTTCTCCGCATTGCAAGGTGCAATTCTGAAATTTTTTGCTTTTTCCTGCTCCTCTTAGCATGATAAAGAAGATTCAAAGAGAATGAGATGCCAGCTCCTTTCATTCAGTCAGTAGCTTCAATCATTTCTGGACGTTTTTCAACGGCAAAAATCAATGAATATTGCAAATGCACAAACAGTAATTTCTCCGCATTGCAAGGTGCAATTCTGAAATTTTTTGCTTTTTCCTGCTCCTCTTAGCATGATAAAGAAGATTCAAAGAGAGTGAGATGCCAGCTCCTTTCATTCAGTCAGTAGCTTCAATCATTTCTGGACGTTTTTCAATAGCAAAAATCAATGAATATTGTAAATGCACAAACAGTAATTTCTCCGCATTGCAAGGTGCAATTCTGAAATTTTTTGCTTTTTCCTGCTCCTCTTAGCATGATAAAGAAGATTCAAAGAGAGTGAGATGCCAGCTCCTTTAATTCAGTCAGTAGCTTCAATCATTTCTGGACGTTTTTCAATGGCAAAAATCAATGAATATTGTAAATGCACAAACAGTAATTTCTCCGCATTGCAAGGTGCAATTCTGAAATTTTTTGCTTTTTCCTGCTCCTCTTAGCATGATAAAGAAGATTCAAAGAGAGTGAGATGCCAGCTCCTTTCATTCAGTCAGTAGCTTCAAACATTTCTGGAATATGAATAACATGATGTTTTTCAATGGCAAAAATCAATGAATATTGTAAATGCACAAACAGTAATTTCTCCGCATTGCAAGGTGCAATTCTGAAATTTTTTGCTTTTTCCTGCTCCTCTTAGCATGATAAAGAAGATTCAAAGAGAGTGAGATGCCAGCTCCTTTCATTCAGTCAGTAGCTTCAATCATTTCTGGACGTTTTTCAATGGCAAAAATCAATGAATATTGTAAATGCACAAACAGTAATTTCTCCGCATTGCAAGGTGCAATTCTGAAATTTTTTGCTTTTTCCTGCTCCTCTTAGCATGATAAAGAAGATTCAAAGAGAATGAGATGCCAGCTCCTTTCATTCAGTCAGTAGCTTCAATCATTTCTGGACGTTTTTCAACGGCAAAAATCAATGAATATTGTAAATGCACAAACAGTAATTTCTCCGCATTGCAAGGTGCAATTCTGAAATTTTTTGCTTTTTCCTGCTCCTCTTAGCATGATAAAGAAGATTCAAAGAGAGTGAGATGCCAGCTCCTTTCATTCAGTCAGTAGCTTCAATCATTTCTGGACGTTTTTCAATAGCAAAAATCAATGAATATTGTAAATGCACAAACAGTAATTTCTCCGCATTGCAAGGTGCAATTCTGAAATTTTTTGCTTTTTCCTGCTCCTCTTAGCATGATAAAGAAGATTCAAAGAGAGTGAGATGCCAGCTCCTTTCATTCAGTCAGTAGCTTTAATCATTTCTGGACGTTTTTCAATGGCAAAAATCCATTCAGTCCAGTAGCTTTAATCATTTTCTGGACGTTTTCAATGGCAAAAATCAATGAATATTGTAAATGCACAAACAGTAATTTCTCCGCATTGCAAGGTGCAATTCTGAAATTTTTTGCTTCCTCTTAGCATGATAAAAGAAGACTCAAAGAGAGTGAGATGCCAGCTCCTTTCATTCAGTCAGTAGCTTCAATCATTTCTGGACGTTTTTCATGGCAAAAATCAATGAATATTGTAAATGCACAAACAGTAATTTCTCCGCATTGCAAGGTGCAATTCATTTGCTTCCTGCCTTAGTGCCAGCTCCTTTCATTCAGTCAGTAGCTTCAATCATTTCTGGTATATGAATAACATGATATTTTTCAATGGCAAAAATCAATGAATATTGTAAATGCACAAACAGTAATTTCTCCGCATTGGAAGGTGCAATTCTGAATTTTTTTGCTTTTTCCTGCTCCTCTTAGCATGATAAAGAAGATTCAAAGAGAGTGAGTTGCCAGCTCCTTTCATTCAGTCAGTAGCTTCAATCATTTCTGGACGTTTTTCAATGGCAAAAATCAATGAATATTGTAAATGCACAAACAGTAATTTCTCCGCATTGCATGGTGCAATTCTGAAATTTTTTGCTTTTTCCTGCTCCTCTTAGCATGATAAAGAAGATTCAAAGAGAGTGAGATGCCAGCTCCTTTCATTCAGTCAGTAGCTTCAAACATTTCTGGTATATGAATAACATGATGTTTTTCAATGGCAAAAATCAATGAATATTGTAAATGCACAAACAGTAATTTCTTCGCATTGCAAGGTGCAATTCTGAAATTTTTTGCTTTTTCCTGCTCCTCTTAGCATGATAAAGAAGATTCAAAGAGAGTGAGATGCCAGCTCCTTTCATTCAGTCAGTAGCTTCAAACATTTCTGGTATATGAATAACATGATGTTTTTCAATGGCAAAAATCAATGAATATTGTAAATGCACAAACAGTAATTTCTCCGCATTGCAAGGTGCAATTCTGAAATTTTTGCTTTTTCCTGCTCCTCTTAGCATGATAAAGAAGATTCAAAGAGAGTGAGATGCCAGCTCCTTTCATTCAGTCAGTAGCTTCAATCATTTCTGGACGTTTTTCAATGGCAAAAATCAATGAATATTGTAAATGCACAAACAGTAATTTCTCCGCATTGCAAGGTGCAATTCTGAAATTTTTTGCTTTTTCCTGCTCCTCTTAGCATGATAAAGAAGATTCAAAGAGAGTGAGATGCCAGCTCCTTTCATTCAGTCAGTAGCTTCAATCATTTCTGGACGTTTTTCAATGGCAAAAATCAATGAATATTGTAAATGCACAAACAGTAATTTCTCCGCATTGCAAGGTGCAATTCTGAAATTTTTTGCTTTTTCCTGCTCCTCTTAGTATGATAAAGAAGATTCAAAGAGAGTGAGATGCCAGCTCCTTTCATTCAGTCAGTAGCTTCAAACATTTCTGGTATATGAATAACATGATGTTTTTCAATGGCAAAAATCAATGAATATTGTAAATGCACAAACAGTAATTTCTCCGCATTGCAAGGTGCAATTCTGAAATTTTTTGCTTTTTCCTGCTCCTCTTAGCATGATAAAGAAGATTCAAAGAGAGTGAGATGCCAGCTCCTTTCATTCAGTCAGTAGCTTCAATCATTTCTGGTATATGAATAACATGATGTTTTTCAATGGCAAAAATTAATGAATATTGTAAATGCACAAACAGTAATATCTCCGCATTGCAAGGTGCAATTCTGAAATTTTTTGCTTTTTCCTGCTCCTCTTAGCATGATAAAGAAGATTCAAAGAGAGTGAGATGCCAGCTCCTTTCATTCAGTCAGTAGCTTCAATCATTTCTGGACGTTTTTCAATGGCAAAAATCAATGAATATTGTAAATGCACAAACAGTAATTTCTCCGCATTGAAGGTGCAATTCTGAAATTTTTTGCTTTTTCCTGCTCCTCTTAGCATGATAAAGAAGATTCAAAGAGAGTGAGATGCCAGCTCCTTTCATTCAGTCAGTAGCTTCAAACATTTCTGGTATATGAATAACATGATGTTTTTCAATGGCAAAAATCAATGAATATTGTAAATGCACAAACAGTAATTTCTCCGCATTGCAAGGTGCAATTCTGAAATTTTTTGCTTTTTCCTGCTCCTCTTAGCATGATAAAGAAGATTCAAAGAGAGTGAGATGAGAGCTCCTTTCATTCAGTCAGTAGCTTCAATCATTTCTGGACGTTTTTCAATGGCAAAAATCAATGAATATTGTAAATGCACAAACAGTAATTTCTCCGCATTGCAAGGTGCAATTCTGAAATTTTTTGCTTTTTCCTGCTCCTCTTAGCATGATAAAGAAGATTCAAAGAGAGTGAGATGCCAGCTCCTTTCATTCAGTCAGTAGCTTCAAACATTTCTGGAATATGAATAACATGATGTTTTTCAATGGCAAAAATCAATGAATATTGTAAATGCACAAACAGTAATTTCTCCGCATTGCAAGGTGCAATTCTGAAATTTTTTGCTTTTTCCTGCTCCTCTTAGCATGATAAAGAAGATTCAAAGAGAGTGAGATGCCAGCTCCTTTCATTCAGTCAGTAGCTTCAATCATTTCTGGACGTTTTTCAATGGCAAAAATCAATGAATATTGTAAATGCACAAACAGTAATTTCTCCGCATTGCAAGGTGCAATTCTGAAATTTTTTGCTTTTTCCTGCTCCTCTTAGCATGATAAAGAAGATTCAAAGAGAATGAGATGCCAGCTCCTTTCATTCAGTCAGTAGCTTCAATCATTTCTGGACGTTTTTCAACGGCAAAAATCAATGAATATTGTAAATGCACAAACAGTAATTTCTCCGCATTGCAAGGTGCAATTCTGAAATTTTTTGCTTTTTCCTGCTCCTCTTAGCATGATAAAGAAGATTCAAAGAGAGTGAGATGCCAGCTCCTTTCATTCAGTCAGTAGCTTCAATCATTTCTGGACGTTTTTCAATAGCAAAAATCAATGAATATTGTAAATGCACAAACAGTAATTTCTCCGCATTGCAAGGTGCAATTCTGAAATTTTTTGCTTTTTCCTGCTCCTCTTAGCATGATAAAGAAGATTCAAAGAGAGTGAGATGCCAGCTCCTTTCATTCAGTCAGTAGCTTTAATCATTTCTGGACGTTTTTCAATGGCAAAAATCAATGAATATTGTAAATGCACAAACAGTAATTTCTCCGCATTGCAAGGTGCAATTCTGAAATTTTTTGCTTTTTCCTGCTCCTCTTAGCATGATAAAGAAGACTCAAAGAGAGTGAGATGCCAGCTCCTTTCATTCAGTCAGTAGCTTCAATCATTTCTGGACGTTTTTCAATGGCAAAAATCAATGAATATTGTAAATGCACAAGCAGTAATTTCTCCGCATTGCAAGGTGCAATTCTGAAATTTTTTGCTTTTTCCTGCTCCTCTTAGCATGATAAAGAAGATTCAAAGAGAGTGAGATGCCAGCTCCTTTCATTCAGTCAGTAGCTTCAATCATTTCTGGACGTTTTTCAATGGCAAAAATCAATGAATATTGTAAATGCACAAACAGTAATTTCTCCGCATTGCAAGGTGCAATTCTGAAATGTTTTGCTTTTTCCTGCTCCTCTTAGCATGAAAAAGAAGATTCAAAGAGCGTGAGATGCCAGCTCCTTTCATTCAGTCAGTAGCTTCAATCATTTCTGGTATATGAATAACATGATGTTTTTCAATGGCAAAAATCAATGAATATTGTAAATGCACAAACAGTAATTTCTCCGCATTGGAAGGTGCAATTCTGAATTTTTTTGCTTTTTCCTGCTCCTCTTAGCATGATAAAGAAGATTCAAAGAGAGTGAGATGCCAGCTCCTTTCATTCAGTCAGTAGCTTCAATCATTTCTGGACGTTTTTCAATGGCAAAAATCAATGAATATTGTAAATGCACAAACAGTAATTTCTCCGCATTGCATGGTGCAATTCTGAAATTTTTTGCTTTTTCCTGCTCCTCTTAGCATGATAAAGAAGATTCAAAGAGAGTGAGATGCCAGCTCCTTTCATTCAGTCAGTAGCTTCAAACATTTCTGGTATATGAATAACATGATGTTTTTCAATGGCAAAAATCAATGAATATTGTAAATGCACAAACAGTAATTTCTTCGCATTGCAAGGTGCAATTCTGAAATTTTTTGCTTTTTCCTGCTCCTCTTAGCATGATAAAGAAGATTCAAAGAGAGTGAGATGCCAGCTCCTTTCATTCAGTCAGTAGCTTCAAACATTTCTGGTATATGAATAACATGATGTTTTTCAATGGCAAAAATCAATGAATATTGTAAATGCACAAACAGTAATTTCTCCGCATTGCAAGGTGCAATTCTGAAATTTTTGCTTTTTCCTGCTCCTCTTAGCATGATAAAGAAGATTCAAAGAGAGTGAGATGCCAGCTCCTTTCATTCAGTCAGTAGCTTCAATCATTTCTGGACGTTTTTCAATGGCAAAAATCAATGAATATTGTAAATGCACAAACAGTAATTTCTCCGCATTGCAAGGTGCAATTCTGAAATTTTTTGCTTTTTCCTGCTCCTCTTAGCATGATAAAGAAGATTCAAAGAGAGTGAGATGCCAGCTCCTTTCATTCAGTCAGTAGCTTCAATCATTTCTGGACGTTTTTCAATGGCAAAAATCAATGAATATTGTAAATGCACAAACAGTAATTTCTCCGCATTGCAAGGTGCAATTCTGAAATTTTTTGCTTTTTCCTGCTCCTCTTAGTATGATAAAGAAGATTCAAAGAGAGTGAGATGCCAGCTCCTTTCATTCAGTCAGTAGCTTCAAACATTTCTGGTATATGAATAACATGATGTTTTTCAATGGCAAAAATCAATGAATATTGTAAATGCACAAACAGTAATTTCTCCGCATTGCAAGGTGCAATTCTGAAATTTTTTGCTTTTTCCTGCTCCTCTTAGCATGATAAAGAAGATTCAAAGAGAGTGAGATGCCAGCTCCTTTCATTCAGTCAGTAGCTTCAATCATTTCTGGTATGTGAATAACATGATGTTTTTCAATGGCAAAAATTAATGAATATTGTAAATGCACAAACAGTAATATCTCCGCATTGCAAGGTGCAATTCTGAAATTTTTTGCTTTTTCCTGCTCCTCTTAGCATGATAAAGAAGATTCAAAGAGAGTGAGATGCCAGCTCCTTTCATTCAGTCAGTAGCTTCAATCATTTCTGGACGTTTTTCAATGGCAAAAATCAATGAATATTGTAAATGCACAAACAGTAATTTCTCCGCATTGAAGGTGCAATTCTGAAATTTTTTGCTTTTTCCTGCTCCTCTTAGCATGATAAAGAAGATTCAAAGAGAGTGAGATGCCAGCTCCTTTCATTCAGTCAGTAGCTTCAAACATTTCTGGTATATGAATAACATGATGTTTTTCAATGGCAAAAATCAATGAATATTGTAAATGCACAAACAGTAATTTCTCCGCATTGCAAGGTGCAATTCTGAAATTTTTTGCTTTTTCCTGCTCCTCTTAGCATGATAAAGAAGATTCAAAGAGAGTGAGATGAGAGCTCCTTTCATTCAGTCAGTAGCTTCAATCATTTCTGGACGTTTTTCAATGGCAAAAATCAATGAATATTGTAAATGCACAAACAGTAATTTCTCCGCATTGCAAGGTGCAATTCTGAAATGTTTTGCTTTTTCCTGCTCCTCTTAGCATGATAAAGAAGATTCAGAGAGTGAGATGCCAGCTCCTTTCATTCAGTCAGTAGCTTCAATCATTTCTGGACGTTTTTCAATGGCAAAAATCAATGAATATTGTAAATGCACAAACAGTAATTTCTCCGCATTGCAAGGTGCAATTCTGAAATTTTTTGCTTTTTCCTGCTCCTCTTAGCATGATAAAGAAGATTCAAAGAGAGTGATATGCCAGCTCCTTTCATTCAGTCAGTAGCTTCAATCATTTCTGGTATATGAATAACATGATGTTTTTCAATGGCAAAAATCAATGAATATTGTAAATGCACAAACAGTAATTTCTCCGCATTGCAAGGTGCAATTCTGAAATTTTTTGCTTTTTCCTGCTCCTCTTAGCATGATAAAGAAGATTCAAAGAGAGTGAGATGCCAGCTCCTTTCATTCAGTCAGTAGCTTCAATCATTTCTGGACGTTTTTCAATGGCAAAAATCAATGAATATTGTAAATGCACAAACAGTAATTTCTCCGCATTGCAAGGTGCAATTCTGAAATTTTTTGCTTTTTCCTGCTCCTCTTAGTATGATAAAGAAGATTCAAAGAGAGTGAGATGCCAGCTCCTTTCATTCAGTCAGTAGCTTCAAACATTTCTGGTATATGAATAACATGATGTTTTTCAATGGCAAAAATCAATGAATATTGTAAATGCACAAACAGTAATTTCTCCGCATTGCAAGGTGCAATTCTGAAATTTTTTGCTTTTTCCTGCTCCTCTTAGCATGATAAAGAAGATTCAAAGAGAGTGAGATGCCAGCTCCTTTCATTCAGTCAGTAGCTTCAATCATTTCTGGTATATGAATAACATGATGTTTTTCAATGGCAAAAATTAATGAATATTGTAAATGCACAAACAGTAATATCTCCGCATTGCAAGGTGCAATTCTGAAATTTTTTGCTTTTTCCTGCTCCTCTTAGCATGATAAAGAAGATTCAAAGAGAGTGAGATGCCAGCTCCTTTCATTCAGTCAGTAGCTTCAATCATTTCTGGACGTTTTTCAATGGCAAAAATCAATGAATATTGTAAATGCACAAACAGTAATTTCTCCGCATTGAAGGTGCAATTCTGAAATTTTTTGCTTTTTCCTGCTCCTCTTAGCATGATAAAGAAGATTCAAAGAGAGTGAGATGCCAGCTCCTTTCATTCAGTCAGTAGCTTCAAACATTTCTGGTATATGAATAACATGATGTTTTTCAATGGCAAAAATCAATGAATATTGTAAATGCACAAACAGTAATTTCTCCGCATTGCAAGGTGCAATTCTGAAATTTTTTGCTTTTTCCTGCTCCTCTTAGCATGATAAAGAAGATTCAAAGAGAGTGAGATGAGAGCTCCTTTCATTCAGTCAGTAGCTTCAATCATTTCTGGACGTTTTTCAATGGCAAAAATCAATGAATATTGTAAATGCACAAACAGTAATTTCTCCGCATTGCAAGGTGCAATTCTGAAATGTTTTGCTTTTTCCTGCTCCTCTTAGCATGATAAAGAAGATTCAGAGAGTGAGATGCCAGCTCCTTTCATTCAGTCAGTAGCTTCAATCATTTCTGGACGTTTTTCAATGGCAAAAATCAATGAATATTGTAAATGCACAAACAGTAATTTCTCCGCATTGCAAGGTGCAATTCTGAAATTTTTTGCTTTTTCCTGCTCCTCTTAGCATGATAAAGAAGATTCAAAGAGAGTGATATGCCAGCTCCTTTCATTCAGTCAGTAGCTTCAATCATTTCTGGTATATGAATAACATGATGTTTTTCAATGGCAAAAATCAATGAATATTGTAAATGCACAAACAGTAATTTCTCCGCATTGCAAGGTGCAATTCTGAAATTTTTTGCTTTTTCCTGCTCCTCTTAGCATGATAAAGAAGATTCAAAGAGAGTGAGATGCCAGCTCCTTTCATTCAGTCAGTAGCTTCAATCATTTCTGGACGTTTTTCAATGGCAAAAATCAATGAATATTGTAAATGCACAAACAGTAATTTCTCCGCATTGCAAGGTGCAATTCTGAAATTTTTTGCTTTTTCCTGCTCCTCTTAGCATGGTAAAGAAGACTCAAAGAGAGTGAGATGCCAGCTCCTTTCATTCAGTCAGTAGCTTCAATCATTTCTGGACGTTTTTCAACGGCAAAAATCAATGAATATTGTAGATGCACAAACAGTAATTTCTCCGCATTGCAAGGTGCAATTCTGAAATTTTTTGCTTTTTCCTGCTCCTCTTAGCATGATAAAGAAGATTCAAAGAGACTGAGATGCCAGCTCCTTTCATTCAGTCAGTAGCTTCAATCATTTCTGGACGTTTTTCAATGGCAAAAATCAATGAATATTGTAAACGCACAAACAGTAATTTCTCCGCATTGCAAGGTGCAATTCTGAAATTTTTTGCTTTTTCCTGCTCCTCTTAGCATGATAAAGAAGATTCAAAGAGAGTGAGATGCCAGCTCCTTTCATTCAGTCAGTAGCTTCAATCATTTCTGGATGTTTTTCAATGGCAAAAATCAATGAATATTGTAAATGCACAAACAGTAATTTCTCCGCATTGCAAGGTGCAATTCTGAAATTTTTTGCTTTTTCCTGCTCCTCTTAGCATGATAAAGAAGATTCAAAGAGAGTGAGATGCCAGCTCCTTTCATTCAGTCAGTAGCTTCAAACATTTCTGGTATATGAAAAACATGTTTTTCAATGGCAAAAATCAATGAATATTGTAAATGCACAAACAGTAATATCTCCACATTGCACGGTGCAATTCTGAAATTTTTAGCTTTTTCCTGTTAATCCTAGCATGATAAAGAAGATTCAAAGAGAGTGAGATGCCAGCTCCTTTCATTCAGTCAGTAGCTTCAAACATTTCTGGTATATGAAAAACATGTTTTTCAATGGCAAAAATCAATGAATATTGTAAATGCACAAACAGTAATATCTCCACATTGCAAGGTGCAATTCTGAAATTTTTTGCTTTTTCCTGCTAATCCTAGCATGATAAAGAAGATTCAAAGAGAGTGAGATGCCAGCTCCTTTCATTCAGTCAGTAGCTTCAAACATTTCTGGTATATGAAAAACATGTTTTTCAATGGCAAAAATCAATGAATATTGTAAATGCACAAACAGTAATATCTCCACATTGCACGGTGCAATTATGAAATTTTTAGCTTTTTCCTGTTAATCCTAGCATGATAAAGAAGATTCAAAGAGAGTGAGATGCCAGCTCCTTTCATTCAGTCAGTAGCTTCAAACATTTCTGGTATATGAAAAACATGTTTTTCAATGGCAAAAATCAATGAATATTGTAAATGCACAAACAGTAATATCTCCACATTGCAAGGTGCAATTCTGAAATTTTTTGCTTTTTCCTGCTAATCCTAGCATGATAAAGAAGATTCAAAGAGAGTGAGATGCCAGCTCCTTTCATTCAGTCAGTAGCTTCAAACATTTCTGGTATATGAAAAACATGTTTTTCAATGGCAAAAATCAATGAATATTGTAAATGCACAAACAGTAATATCTCAACATTGCACGGTGCAATTCTGAAATTTTTAGCTTTTTCCTGTTAATCCTAGCATGATAAAGAAGATTCAAAGAGAGTGAGATGCCAGCTCCTTTCATTTAGTCAGTAGCCTCAAACATTTCTGGTATATGAAAAACATGTTTTTCAATGGCAAAAATCAATGAATATTGTAAATGCACAAACAGTAATATCTCCACATTGCAAGGTGCAATTCTGAAATTTTTTGCTTTTTCCTGTTAATCCTAGCATGATAAAGAAGATTCAAAGAGAGTGAGATGCCAGCTCCTTTCATTCAGTCAGTAGCTTCAAACATTTCTGGTATATGAAAAACATGTTTTTCAATGGCAAAAATCAATGAATATTGTAAATGCACAAACAGTAATATCTCCACATTGCAAGGTGCAATTCTGAAATTTTTTGCTTTTTCCTGCTAATCCTAGCATGATAAAGAAGATTCAAAGAGAGTGAGATGCCAGCTCCTTTCATTCAGTCAGTAGCTTCAAACATTTCTGGTATATGAAAAACATGTTTTTCAATGGCAAAAATCAATGAATATTGTAAATGCACAAACAGTAATATCTCCACATTGCACGGTGCAATTCTGAAATTTTTAGCTTTTTCCTGTTAATCCTAGCATGATAAAGAAGATTCAAAGAGAGTGAGATGCCAGCTCCTTTCATTCAGTCAGTAGCTTCAAACATTTCTGGTATATGAAAAACATGTTTTTCAATGGCAAAAATCAATGAATATTGTAAATGCACAAACAGTAATATCTCCACATTGCAAGGTGCAATTCTGAAATTTTTTGCTTTTTCCTGCTAATCCTAGCATGATAAAGAAGATTCAAAGAGAGTGAGATGCCAGCTCCTTTCATTCAGTCAGTAGCTTCAAACATTTCTGGTATATGAAAAACATGTTTTTCAATGGCAAAAATCAATGAATATTGTAAATGCACAAACAGTAATATCTCCACATTGCACGGTGCAATTATGAAATTTTTAGCTTTTTCCTGTTAATCCTAGCATGATAAAGAAGATTCAAAGAGAGTGAGATGCCAGCTCCTTTCATTCAGTCAGTAGCTTCAAACATTTCTGGTATATGAAAAACATGTTTTTCAATGGCAAAAATCAATGAATATTGTAAATGCACAAACAGTAATAACTCCACATTGCAAGGTGCAATTCTGAAATTTTTTGCTTTTTCCTGCTAATCCTAGCATGATAAAGAAGATTCAAAGAGAGTGAGATGCCAGCTCCTTTCATTCAGTCAGTAGCTTCAAACATTTCTGGTATATGAAAAACATGTTTTTCAATGGCAAAAATCAATGAATATTGTAAATGCACAAACAGTAATATCTCAACATTGCACGGTGCAATTCTGAAATTTTTAGCTTTTTCCTGTTAATCCTAGCATGATAAAGAAGATTCAAAGAGAGTGAGATGCCAGCTCCTTTCATTCAGTCAGTAGCTTCAAACATTTCTGGTATATGAAAAACGTTTTTCAATGGCAAAAATCAATGAATATTGTAAATGCACAAACAGTAATATCTCCACATTGCAAGGTGCAATTCTGAAATTTTTTGCTTTTTCCTGTTAATCCTAGCATGATAAAGAAGATTCAAAGAGAGTGAGATGCCAGCTCCTTTCATTCAGTCAGTAGCTTCAAACATTTCTGGTATATGAAAAACATGTTTTTCAATGGCAAAAATCAATGAATATTGTAAATGCACAAACAGTAATATCTCCACATTGCAAGGTGCAATTCTGAAATTTTTTGCTTTTTCCTGCTCCTCTTAGCATGATAAAGAAGATTCAAAGAGAGTGAGATGCCAGCTCCTTTCATTCAGTCAGTAGCTTCAATCATTTCTGGACGTTTTTCAATGGCAAAAATCAATGAATATTGTAAATGCACAAACAGTAATTTCTCCGCATTGCAAGGTGCAATTCTGAAATTTTTTGCTTTTTCCTGCTCCTCTTAGCATGGTAAAGAAGACTCAAAGAGAGTGAGATGCCAGCTCCTTTCATTCAGTCAGTAGCTTCAATCATTTCTGGACGTTTTTCAACGGCAAAAATCAATGAATATTGTAGATGCACAAACAGTAATTTCTCCGCATTGCAAGGTGCAATTCTGAAATTTTTTGCTTTTTCCTGCTCCTCTTAGCATGATAAAGAAGATTCAAAGAGACTGAGATGCCAGCTCCTTTCATTCAGTCAGTAGCTTCAATCATTTCTGGACGTTTTTCAATGGCAAAAATCAATGAATATTGTAAATGCACAAACAGTAATTTCTCCGCATTGCAAGGTGCAATTCTGAAATTTTTTGCTTTTTCCTGTTAATCCTAGCATGATAAAGAAGATTCAAAGAGAGTGAGATGCCAGCTCCTTTCATTCAGTCAGTAGCCTCAAACATTTCTGGTATATGAAAAACATGTTTTTCAATGGCAAAAATCAATGAATATTGTAAATGCACAAACAGTAATATCTCCACATTGCAAGGTGCAATTCTGAAATTTTTTGCTTTTTCCTGTTAATCCTAGCATGATAAAGAAGATTCAAAGAGAGTGAGATGCCAGCTCCTTTCATTCAGTCAGTAGCTTCAAACATTTCTGGTATATGAAAAACATGTTTTTCAATGGCAAAAATCAATGAATATTGTAAATGCACAAACAGTAATATCTCCACATTGCAAGGTGCAATTCTGAAATTTTTTGCTTTTTCCTGCTAATCCTAGCATGATAAAGAAGATTCAAAGAGAGTGAGATGCCAGCTCCTTTCATTCAGTCAGTAGCTTCAAACATTTCTGGTATATGAAAAACATGTTTTTCAATGGCAAAAATCAATGAATATTGTAAATGCACAAACAGTAATAGCTCCACATTGCACGGTGCAATTCTGAAATTTTTAGCTTTTTCCTGTTAATCCTAGCATGATAAAGAAGATTCAAAGAGAGTGAGATGCCAGCTCCTTTCATTCAGTCAGTAGCTTCAAACATTTCTGGTATATGAAAAACATGTTTTTCAATGGCAAAAATCAATGAATATTGTAAATGCACAAACAGTAATATCTCCACATTGCAAGGTGCAATTCTGAAATTTTTTGCTTTTTCCTGCTAATCCTAGCATGATAAAGAAGATTCAAAGAGAGTGAGATGCCAGCTCCTTTCATTCAGTCAGTAGCTTCAAACATTTCTGGTATATGAAAAACATGTTTTTCAATGGCAAAAATCAATGAATATTGTAAATGCACAAACAGTAATATCTCCACATTGCACGGTGCAATTATGAAATTTTTAGCTTTTTCCTGTTAATCCTAGCATGATAAAGAAGATTCAAAGAGAGTGAGATGCCAGCTCCTTTCATTCAGTCAGTAGCTTCAAACATTTCTGGTATATGAAAAACATGTTTTTCAATGGCAAAAATCAATGAATATTGTAAATGCACAAACAGTAATAACTCCACATTGCAAGGTGCAATTCTGAAATTTTTTGCTTTTTCCTGCTAATCCTAGCATGATAAAGAAGTTTCAAAGAGAGTGAGATGCCAGCTCCTTTCATTCAGTCAGTAGCTTCAAACATTTCTGGTATATGAAAAACATGTTTTTCAATGGCAAAAATCAATGAATATTGTAAATGCACAAACAGTAATATCTCAACATTGCACGGTGCAATTCTGAAATTTTTAGCTTTTTCCTGTTAATCCTAGCATGATAAAGAAGATTCAAAGAGAGTGAGATGCCAGCTCCTTTCATTCAGTCAGTAGCTTCAAACATTTCTGGTATATGAAAAACGTTTTTCAATGGCAAAAATCAATGAATATTGTAAATGCACAAACAGTAATATCTCCACATTGCAAGGTGCAATTCTGAAATTTTTTGCTTTTTCCTGTTAATCCTAGCATGATAAAGAAGATTCAAAGAGAGTGAGATGCCAGCTCCTTTCATTCAGTCAGTAGCTTCAAACATTTCTGGTATATGAAAAACATGTTTTTCAATGGCAAAAATCAATGAATATTGTAAATGCACAAACAGTAATATCTCCACATTGCAAGGTGCAATTCTGAAATTTTTTGCTTTTTCCTGCTCCTCTTAGCATGATAAAGAAGATTCAAAGAGAGTGAGATGCCAGCTCCTTTCATTCAGTCAGTAGCTTCAATCATTTCTGGACATTTTTCAATGGCAAAAATCAATGAATATTGTAAATGCACAAACAGTAATTTCTCCGCATTGCAAGGTGCAATTCTGAAATTTTTTGCTTTTTCCTGCTCCTCTTAGCATGGTAAAGAAGACTCAAAGAGAGTGAGATGCCAGCTCCTTTCATTCAGTCAGTAGCTTCAATCATTTCTGGACGTTTTTCAACGGCAAAAATCAATGAATATTGTAGATGCACAAACAGTAATTTCTCCGCATTGCAAGGTGCAATTCTGAAATTTTTTGCTTTTTCCTGCTCCTCTTAGCATGATAAAGAAGATTCAAAGAGACTGAGATGCCAGCTCCTTTCATTCAGTCAGTAGCTTCAATCATTTCTGGACGTTTTTCAATGGCAAAAATCAATGAATATTGTAAATGCACAAACAGTAATTTCTCCGCATTGCAAGGTGCAATTCTGAAATTTTTTGCTTTTTCCTGCTCCTCTTAGCATGATAAAGAAGATTCAAAGAGAGTGAGATGCCAGCTCCTTTCATTCAGTCAGTAGCTTCAATCATTTCTGGATGTTTTTCAATGGCAAAAATCAATGAATATTGTAAATGCACAAACAGTAATTTCTCCGCATTGCAAGGTGCAATTCTGAAATTTTTTGCTTTTTCCTGCTCCTCTTAGCATGATAAAGAAGATTCAAAGAGAGTGAGATGCCAGCTCCTTTCATTCAGTCAGTAGCTTCAAACATTTCTGGTATATGAAAAACATGTTTTTCAATGGCAAAAATCAATGAATATTGTAAATGCACAAACAGTAATATCTCCACATTGCACGGTGCAATTCTGAAATTTTTAGCTTTTTCCTGTTAATCCTAGCATGATAAAGAAGATTCAAAGAGAGTGAGATGCCAGCTCCTTTCATTCAGTCAGTAGCTTCAAACATTTCTGGTATATGAAAAACATGTTTTTCAATGGCAAAAATCAATGAATATTGTAAATGCACAAACAGTAATATCTCCACATTGCAAGGTGCAATTCTGAAATTTTTTGCTTTTTCCTGCTAATCCTAGCATGATAAAGAAGATTCAAAGAGAGTGAGATGCCAGCTCCTTTCATTCAGTCAGTAGCTTCAAACATTTCTGGTATATGAAAAACATGTTTTTCAATGGCAAAAATCAATGAATATTGTAAATGCACAAACAGTAATATCTCCACATTGCACGGTGCAATTATGAAATTTTTAGCTTTTTCCTGTTAATCCTAGCATGATAAAGAAGATTCAAAGAGAGTGAGATGCCAGCTCCTTTCATTCAGTCAGTAGCTTCAAACATTTCTGGTATATGAAAAACATGTTTTTCAATGGCAAAAATCAATGAATATTGTAAATGCACAAACAGTAATATCTCCACATTGCAAGGTGCAATTCTGAAATTTTTTGCTTTTTCCTGCTAATCCTAGCATGATAAAGAAGATTCAAAGAGAGTGAGATGCCAGCTCCTTTCATTCAGTCAGTAGCTTCAAACATTTCTGGTATATGAAAAACATGTTTTTCAATGGCAAAAATCAATGAATATTGTAAATGCACAAACAGTAATATCTCCACATTGCAAGGTGCAATTCTGAAATTTTTTGCTTTTTCCTGTTAATCCTAGCATGATAAAGAAGATTCAAAGAGAGTGAGATGCCAGCTCCTTTCATTCAGTCAGTAGCTTCAAACATTTCTGGTATATGAAAAACATGTTTTTCAATGGCAAAAATCAATGAATATTGTAAATGCACAAACAGTAATATCTCCACATTGCAAGGTGCAATTCTGAAATTTTTTGCTTTTTCCTGCTAATCCTAGCATGATAAAGAAGATTCAAAGAGAGTGAGATGCCAGCTCCTTTCATTCAGTCAGTAGCTTCAAACATTTCTGGTATATGAAAAACATGTTTTTCAATGGCAAAAATCAATGAATATTGTAAATGCACAATTCTGAAATTTTTTGCTTTTTCCTGCTCCTCTTAGCATGATAAAGAAGATTCAAAGAGAGTGAGATGCCAGCTCCTTTCATTCAGTCAGTAGCTTCAAACATTTCTGGTATATGAATAACAGGATGTTTTTCAATGGCAAAAATCAATGAATATTGTAAATGCACAAACAGTAATTTCTCCGCATTGCAAGGTGCAATTCTGAAATTTTTTGCCTTTTCCTGCTCCTCTTAGCATGATAAAGAAGATTCAAAGAGAGTGAGATGCCAGCTCCTTTCATTCAGTCAGTAGCTTCAAACATTTCTGGACGTTTTTCAATGGCAAAAATCAATGAATATTGTAAATGCACAAACAGTAATTTCTCCGCATTGCAAGGTGCAATTCTGAAATTTTTTGCTTTTTCCTGCTCCTCTTAGCATGATAAAGAAGATTCAAAGAGAGTGAGATGCCAGCTCCTTTCATTCAGTCAGTAGCTTCAATCATTTCTGGTATATGAATAACATGATGTTTAACAATGGCAAAAATCAATGAATATTGTAAATGCACAAATAGTAATTTCTCCGCATTGCAAGGTGCAATTCTGAAATTTTTTGCTTTTTCCTGCTCCTCTTAGCATGATAAAGAAGATTCAAAGAGAGTGAGATGCCAGCTCCTTTCATTCAGTCAGTAGCTTCAATCATTTCTGGATGTTTTTCAATGGCAAAAATCAATGAATATTGTAAATGCACAAACAGTAATTTCTCCGCATTGCAAGGTGCAATTCTGAAATTTTTTGCTTTTTCCTGCTCCTCTTAGCATGATAAAGAAGATTCAAAGAGAGTGAGATGCCAGCTCCTTTCATTCAGTCAGTAGCTTCAATCATTTCTGGACGTTTTTCAACGGCAAAAATCAATGAATATTGTAAATGCACAAACAGTAATTTCTCCGCATTGCAAGGTGCAATTCTGAAATTTTTTGCTTTTTCCTGCTCCTCTTAGCATGGTAAAGAAGATTCAAAGAGAGTGAGATGCCAGCTCCTTTCATTCAGTCAGTAGCTTCAATCATTTCTGGACGTTTTTCAATGGCAAAAATCAATGAATATTGTAAATGCACAAACAGTAATTTCTCCGCATTGCAAGGTGCAATTCTGAAATTTTTTGCTTTTTCCTGCTCCTCTTAGCATGATAAAGAAGATTCAAACAGAGTGAGATGCCAGCTCCTTTCATTCAGTCAGTAGCTTCAATCATTTCTGGACGTTTTTCAATGGCAAAAATCAATGAATATTGTAAATGCACAAACAGTAATTTCTCCGTATTGCAAGGTGCAATTCTGAAATTTTTTGCTTTTTCCTGCTCCTCTTAGCATGATAAAGAAGATTCAAAGAGAGTGAGATGCCAGCTCCTTTCATTCAGTCAGTAGCTTCAATCATTTCTGGACGTTTTTCAATGGCAAAAATCAATGAATATTGTAAATGCACAAGCAGTAATTTCTCCGCATTGCAAGGTGCAATTCTGAAATTTTTTGCTTTTTCCTGCTCCTCTTAGCATGATAAAGAAGATTCAAAGAGACTGAGATGCCAGCTCCTTTCATTCAGTCAGTAGCTTCAATCATTTCTGGACGTTTTTCAATGGCAAAAATCAATGAATATTGTAAATGCACAAACAGTAATTTCTCCGCATTGCAAGGTGCAATTCTGAAATTTTTTACTTTTTCCTGCTCATCTTAGCATGAAAAAGAAGATTCAAAGAGAGTGAGATGCCAGCTCCTTTCATTCAGTCAGTAGCTTCAATCATTTCTGGTATATGAATAACATGATGTTTTTCAATGGCAAAAATCAATGAATATTGTAAATGCACAAACAGTAATTTCTCCGCATTGCAAGGTGCAATTCTGAAATTTTTTGCTTTTTCCTGCTCCTCTTAGCATGATAAAGAAGATTCAAAGAGAGTGAGATGCCAGCTCCTTTCATTCAGTCAGTAGCTTCAATCATTTCTGGACGTTTTTCAAAGGCAAAAATCAATGAATATTGTAAATGCACAAACAGTAATTTCTCCGCATTGCAAGGTGCAATTCTGAAATTTTTTGCTTTTTCCTGCTCCTCTTAGCATGATAAAGAAGATTCAAAGAGAGTGAGATGCCAGCTCCTTTCATTCAGTCAGTAGCTTCAATCATTTCTGGTATATGAATAACATGATGTTTTTCAATGGCAAAAATCAATGAATATTGTAAATGCACAAACAGTAATTTCTCCGCATTGCAAGGTGCAATTCTGAAATTTTTTGCTTTATCCTGCTCCTCTTAGCATGATAAAGAAGATTCAAAGAGAGTGAGATGCCAGCTCCTTTCATTCAGTCAGTAGCTTCAAACATTTCTGGACGTTTTTCAATGGCAAAAATCAATGAATATTGTAAATGCACAAACAGTAATTTCTCCGCATTGCAAGGTGCAATTCTGAAATTTTTTGCTTTTTCCTGCTCCTCTTATCATGATAAAGAAGATTCAAAGAGAGTGAGATGCCAGCTCCTTTCATTCAGTCAGTAGCTTCAATCATTTCTGGTATATGAATAACATGATGTTTAACAATGGCAAAAATCAATGAATATTGTAAATGCACAAACAGTAATTTCTCCGCATTGCAAGGTGCAATTCTGAAATTTTTTGCTTTTTCCTGCTCCTCTTAGCATGATAAAGAAGATTCAAAGAGAGTGAGATGCCAGCTCCTTTCATTCAGTCAGTAGCTTCAATCATTTCTGGATGTTTTTCAATGGCAAAAATCAATAAATATTGTAAATGCACAAACAGTAATTTCTCCGCATTGCAAGGTGCAATTCTGAAATTTTTTGCTTTTTCCTGCTCCTCTTAGCATGATAAAGAAGATTCAAAGAGAGTGAGATGCCAGCTCCTTTCATTCAGTCAGTAGCTTCAATCATTTCTGGACGTTTTTCAACGGCAAAAATCAATGAATATTGTAAATGCACAAACAGTAATTTCTCCGCATTGCAAGGTGCAATTCTGAAATTTTTTGCTTTTTCCTGCTCCTCTTAGCATGATAAAGAAGATTCAAAGAGAGTGAGATGCCAGCTCCTTTCATTCAGTCAGTAGCTTCAATCATTTGTGGACGTTTTTCAATGGCAAAAATCAATGAATATTGTAAATGCACAAACAGTAATTTCTCCGCATTGCAAGGTGCAATTCTGAAATTTTTTGCTTTTTCCTGCTCCTCTTAGCATGATAAAGAAGATTCAAAGAGAGTGAGATGCCAGCTCCTTTCATTCAGTCAGTAGCTTCAATCATTTCTGGACGTTTTTCAATGGCAAAAATCAATGAATATTGTAAATGCACAAACAGTAATTTCTCCGTATTGCAAGGTGCAATTCTGAAATTTTTTGCTTTTTCCTGCTCCTCTTAGCATGATAAAGAAGATTCAAAGAGAGTGAGATGCCAGCTCCTTTCATTCAGTCAGTAGCTTCAATCATTTCTGGACGTTTTTCAATGGCAAAAATCAATGAATATTGTAAATGCACAAGCAGTAATTTCTCCGCATTGCAAGGTGCAATTCTGAAATTTTTTGCTTTTTCCTGCTCCTCTTAGCATGATAAAGAAGATTCAAAGAGACTGAGATGCCAGCTCCTTTCATTCAGTCAGTAGCTTCAATCATTTCTGGACGTTTTTCAATGGCAAAAATCAATGAATATTGTAAATGCACAAACAGTAATTTCTCCGCATTGCAAGGTGCAATTCTGAAATTTTTTACTTTTTCCTGCTCCTCTTAGCATGAAAAAGAAGATTCAAAGAGAGTGAGATGCCAGCTCCTTTCATTCAGTCAGTAGCTTCAATCATTTCTGGTATATGAATAACATGATGTTTTTCAATGGCAAAAATCAATGAATATTGTAAATGCACAAACAGTAATTTCTCCGCATTGCAAGGTGCAATTCTGAATTTTTTTGCTTTTTCCTGCTCCTCTTTGCATGATAAAGAAGATTCAAAGAGAGTGAGATGCCAGCTCCTTTCATTCAGTCAGTAGCTTCAATCATTTCTGGACGTTTTTCAATGGCAAAAATCAATGAATATTGTAAATGCACAAACAGTAATTTCTCCGCATTGCAAGGTGCAATTCTGAAATTTTTTGCTTTTTCCTGCTCCTCTTAGCATGATAAAGAAGATTCAAAGAGAGTGAGATGCCAGCTCCTTTCATTCAGTCAGTAGCTTCAATCATTTCTGGTATATGAATAACATGATGTTTTTCAATGGCAAAAATAATGAATATTGTAAATGCACAAACAGTAATTTCTCCGCATTGCAAGGTGCAATTCTGAAATTTTTTGCTTTTTCCTGCTCCTCTTAGCATGATAAAGAAGATTCAAAGAGAGTGAGATGCCAGCTCCTTTCATTCAGTCAGTAGCTTCAATCATTTCTGGTATATGAATAACATGATGTTTTTCAATGGCAAAAATCAATGAATATTGTAAATGCACAAACAGTAATTTCTCCGCATTGCAAGGTGCAATTCTGAAATTTTTTGCCTTTTCCTGCTCCTCTTAGCATGATAAAGAAGATTCAAAGAGAGTGAGATGCCAGCTCCTTTCATTCAGTCAGTAGCTTCAATCATTTCTGGACGTTTTTCAATGGCAAAAATCAATGAATATTGTAAATGCACAAACAGTAATTTCTCCGCATTGCAAGGTGCAATTCTGAAATTTTTTGCTTTTTCCTGCTCCTCTTAGCATGATAAAGAAGATTCAAAGAGAGTGAGATGCCAGCTCCTTTCATTCAGTCAGTAGCTTCAAACATTTCTGGTATATGAATAACATGATGTTTTTCAATGGCAAAAATCAATGAATATTGTAAATGCACAAACAGTAATTTCTCCGCATTGCAAGGTGCAATTCTGAAATTTTTTGCTTTTTCCTGCTCCTCTTAGCATGATAAAGAAGATTCAAAGAGAGTGAGATGCCAGCTCCTTTCATTCAGTCAGTAGCTTCAATCATTTCTGGACGTTTTTCAATGGCAAAAATCAATGAATATTGTAAATGCACAAACAGTAATTTCTCCGCATTGCAAGGTGCAATTCTGAAATTTTTTGCTTTTTCCTGCTCCTCTTAGCATGATAAAGAAGATTCAAAGAGAGTGAGATGCCAGCTCCTTTCATTCAGTCAGTAGCTTCAATCATTTCTGGACGTTTTTCAACGGCAAAAATCAATGAATATTGTAAATGCACAAACAGTAATTTCTCCGCATTGCAAGGTGCAATTCTGAAATTTTTTGCTTTTTCCTGCTCCTCTTAGCATGGTAAAGAAGATTCAAAGAGAGTGAGATGCCAGCTCCTTTCATTCAGTCAGTAGCTTCAATCATTTCTGGACGTTTTTCAATGGCAAAAATCAATGAATATTGTAAATGCACAAACAGTAATTTCTCCGCATTGCAAGGTGCAATTCTGAAATTTTTTGCTTTTTCCTGCTCCTCTTAGCATGATAAAGAAGATTCAAACAGAGTGAGATGCCAGCTCCTTTCATTCAGTCAGTAGCTTCAATCATTTCTGGACGTTTTTCAATGGCAAAAATCAATGAATATTGTAAATGCACAAACAGTAATTTCTCCGTATTGCAAGGTGCAATTCTGAAATTTTTTGCTTTTTCCTGCTCCTCTTAGCATGATAAAGAAGATTCAAAGAGAGTGAGATGCCAGCTCCTTTCATTCAGTCAGTAGCTTCAATCATTTCTGGACGTTTTTCAATGGCAAAAATCAATGAATATTGTAAATGCACAAGCAGTAATTTCTCCGCATTGCAAGGTGCAATTCTGAAATTTTTTGCTTTTTCCTGCTCCTCTTAGCATGATAAAGAAGATTCAAAGAGACTGAGATGCCAGCTCCTTTCATTCAGTCAGTAGCTTCAATCATTTCTGGACGTTTTTCAATGGCAAAAATCAATGAATATTGTAAATGCACAAACAGTAATTTCTCCGCATTGCAAGGTGCAATTCTGAAATTTTTTACTTTTTCCTGCTCATCTTAGCATGAAAAAGAAGATTCAAAGAGAGTGAGATGCCAGCTCCTTTCATTCAGTCAGTAGCTTCAATCATTTCTGGTATATGAATAACATGATGTTTTTCAATGGCAAAAATCAATGAATATTGTAAATGCACAAACAGTAATTTCTCCGCATTGCAAGGTGCAATTCTGAAATTTTTTGCTTTTTCCTGCTCCTCTTAGCATGATAAAGAAGATTCAAAGAGAGTGAGATGCCAGCTCCTTTCATTCAGTCAGTAGCTTCAATCATTTCTGGACGTTTTTCAAAGGCAAAAATCAATGAATATTGTAAATGCACAAACAGTAATTTCTCCGCATTGCAAGGTGCAATTCTGAAATTTTTTGCTTTTTCCTGCTCCTCTTAGCATGATAAAGAAGATTCAAAGAGAGTGAGATGCCAGCTCCTTTCATTCAGTCAGTAGCTTCAATCATTTCTGGTATATGAATAACATGATGTTTTTCAATGGCAAAAATCAATGAATATTGTAAATGCACAAACAGTAATTTCTCCGCATTGCAAGGTGCAATTCTGAAATTTTTTGCTTTATCCTGCTCCTCTTAGCATGATAAAGAAGATTCAAAGAGAGTGAGATGCCAGCTCCTTTCATTCAGTCAGTAGCTTCAAACATTTCTGGACGTTTTTCAATGGCAAAAATCAATGAATATTGTAAATGCACAAACAGTAATTTCTCCGCATTGCAAGGTGCAATTCTGAAATTTTTTGCTTTTTCCTGCTCCTCTTATCATGATAAAGAAGATTCAAAGAGAGTGAGATGCCAGCTCCTTTCATTCAGTCAGTAGCTTCAATCATTTCTGGTATATGAATAACATGATGTTTAACAATGGCAAAAATCAATGAATATTGTAAATGCACAAACAGTAATTTCTCCGCATTGCAAGGTGCAATTCTGAAATTTTTTGCTTTTTCCTGCTCCTCTTAGCATGATAAAGAAGATTCAAAGAGAGTGAGATGCCAGCTCCTTTCATTCAGTCAGTAGCTTCAATCATTTCTGGATGTTTTTCAATGGCAAAAATCAATAAATATTGTAAATGCACAAACAGTAATTTCTCCGCATTGCAAGGTGCAATTCTGAAATTTTTTGCTTTTTCCTGCTCCTCTTAGCATGATAAAGAAGATTCAAAGAGAGTGAGATGCCAGCTCCTTTCATTCATTCAGTAGCTTCAATCATTTCTGGACGTTTTTCAACGGCAAAAATCAATGAATATTGTAAATGCACAAACAGTAATTTCTCCGCATTGCAAGGTGCAATTCTGAAATTTTTTGCTTTTTCCTGCTCCTCTTAGCATGATAAAGAAGATTCAAAGAGAGTGAGATGCCAGCTCCTTTCATTCAGTCAGTAGCTTCAATCATTTGTGGACGTTTTTCAATGGCAAAAATCAATGAATATTGTAAAT
This sequence comes from Phyllobates terribilis, assembly GCF_046119375.1. Lineage (NCBI taxonomy): Eukaryota > Metazoa > Chordata > Amphibia > Anura > Dendrobatidae > Phyllobates > Phyllobates terribilis. The sequence continues at coordinate 79,738 of NW_027364835.1, forward strand.
GCACAAACAGTAATTTCTACGCATTGCAAGGTGCAATTCTGAAATTTTTTGCTTTTTCCTGCTCCTCTTAGCATGATAAAGAAGATTCAAAGAGAGTGAGATGCCAGCTCCTTTCATTCAGTCAGTAGCTTCAATCATTTCTGGACGTTTTTCAATGGCAAAAATCAATGAATATTGTAAATGCACAAACAGTAATTTCTCCGTATTGCAAGGTGCAATTCTGAAATTTTTTGCTTTTTCCTGCTCCTCTTAGCATGATAAAGAAGATTCAAAGAGAGTGAGATGCCAGCTCCTTTCATTCAGTCAGTAGCTTCAATCATTTCTGGACGTTTTTCAATGGCAAAAATCAATGAATATTGTAAATGCACAAGCAGTAATTTCTCCGCATTGCAAGGTGCAATTCTGAAATTTTTTGCTTTTTCCTGCTCCTCTTAGCATGATAAAGAAGATTCAAAGAGACTGAGATGCCAGCTCCTTTCATTCAGTCAGTAGCTTCAATCATTTCTGGACGTTTTTCAATGGCAAAAATCAATGAATATTGTAAATGCACAAACAGTAATTTCTCCGCATTGCAAGGTGCAATTCTGAAATTTTTTACTTTTTCCTGCTCCTCTTAGCATGAAAAAGAAGATTCAAAGAGAGTGAGATGCCAGCTCCTTTCATTCAGTCAGTAGCTTCAATCATTTCTGGTATATGAATAACATGATGTTTTTCAATGGCAAAAATCAATGAATATTGTAAATGCACAAACAGTAATTTCTCCGCATTGCAAGGTGCAATTCTGAAATTTTTTGCTTTTTCCTGCTCCTCTTAGCATGATAAAGAAGATTCAAAGAGAGTGAGATGCCAGCTCCTTTCATTCAGTCAGTAGCTTCAATCATTTCTGGACGTTTTTCAATGGCAAAAATCATTGAATATTGTAAATGCACAAACAGTAATTTCTCCGCATTGCAAGGTGCAATTCTGAAATTTTTTACTTTTTCCTGCTCCTCTTAGCATGATAAAGAAGATTCAAAGAGAGTTAGATGCCAGCTCCTTTCATTCAGTCAGTAGCTTCAATCATTTCTGGTATATGAATAACATGATGTTTTTCAATCGCAAAAATCAATGAATATTGTAAATGCACAAACAGTAATTTCTCCGCATTGCAAGGTGCAATTCTGAAATGTTTTGCTTTTTCCTGCTCCTCTTAGCATGATAAAGAAGATTCAAAGAGAGTGAGATGCCAGCTCCTTTCATTCAGTCAGTAGCTTCAATCATTTCTGGACGTTTTTCAATGGCAAAAATCAATGAATATTGTAAATGCACAAACAGTAATTTCTCCGCATTGCAAGGTGCAATTCTGAAATTTTTTGCTTTTTCCTGCTCCTCTTAGCATGACAAAGAAGATTCAAAGAGAGTGAGATGCCAGATCCTTTCCTTCAGTCAGTAGCTTCAATCATTTCTGGTATATGAATAACATGATGTTTTTCAATGGCAAAAATCAATGAATTTTGTAAATGCACAAACAGTAATTTCTCCGCATTGCAAGGCGCAATTCTGAAATTTTTTGCTTTTTCCTGCTCCTCTTAGCATGATAAAGAAGATTCAAAGAGAGTGAGATGCCAGTTCCTTTCATTCAGTCAGTAGCTTCAATCATTTCTGGACATTTTTCAATGGCAAAAATCAATGAATATTGTAAATGCACAAACAGTAATTTCTCCGCATTGCAAGGTGCAATTCTGAAATTTTTTGCTTTTTCCTGCTCCTCTTAGCATGATAAAGAAGATTCAAAGAGAGTGAGATGCCAGCTCCTTTCATTCAGTCAGTAGCTTCAATCATTTCTGGACGTTTTTCAATGGCAAAAATCAATGAATATTGTAAATGCACAAACAGTAATTTCTCCGCATTGCAAGGTGCAATTCTGAAATTTTTTGCTTTTTCCTGCTCCTCTTAGCATGATAAAGAAGATTCAAAGAGAGTGAGATGCCAGCTCCTTTCATTCAGTCAGTAGCTTCAATCATTTCTGGACGTTTTTCAATGGCAAAAATCATTGAATATTGTAAATGCACAAACAGTAATTTCTCCGCATTGCAAGGTGCAATTCTGAAATTTTTTACTTTTTCCTGCTCCTCTTAGCATGATAAAGAAGATTCAAAGAGAGTGAGATGCCAGCTCCTTTCATTCAGTCAGTAGCTTCAATCATTTCTGGTATATGAATAACATGATGTTTTTCAATCGCAAAAATCAATGAATATTGTAAATGCACAAACAGTAATTTCTCCGCATTGCAAGGTGCAATTCTGAAATGTTTTGCTTTTTCCTGCTCCTCTTAGCATGATAAAGAAGATTCAAAGAGAGTGAGATGCCAGCTCCTTTCATTCAGTCAGTAGCTTCAATCATTTCTGGACGTTTTTCAATGGCAAAAATCAATGAATATTGTAAATGCACAAACAGTAATTTCTCCGCATTGCAAGGTGCAATTCTGAAATTTTTTGCTTTTTCCTGCTCCTCTTAGCATGACAAAGAAGATTCAAAGAGAGTGAGATGCCAGATCCTTTTCTTCAGTCAGTAGCTTCAATCATTTCTGGTATATGAATAACATGATGTTTTTCAATGGCAAAAATCAATGAATTTTGTAAATGCACAAACAGTAATTTCTCCGCATTGCAAGGCGCAATTCTGAAATTTTTTGCTTTTTCCTGCTCCTCTTAGCATGATAAAGAAGATTCAAAGAGAGTGAGATGCCAGCTCCTTTCATTCAGTCAGTAGCTTCAATCATTTCTGGACATTTTTCAATGGCAAAAATCAATGAATATTGTAAATGCACAAACAGTAATTTCTCCGCATTGCAAGGTGCAATTCTGAAATTTTTTGCTTTTTCCTGCTCCTCTTAGCATGATAAAGAAGATTCAAAGAGAGTGAGATGCCAGCTCCTTTCATTCAGTCAGTAGCTTCAATCATTTCTGGACGTTTTTCAATGGCAAAAATCAATGAATATTGTAAATGCACAAACAGTAATTTCTCCGCATTGCAAGGTGCAATTCTGAAATTTTTTGCTTTTTCCTGCTCCTCTTAGCATGATAAAGAAGATTCAAAGAGAGTGAGATGCCAGCTCCTTTCATTCAGTCAGTAGCTTCAATCATTTCTGGACGTTTTTCAATGGCAAAAATCAATGAATATTGTAAATGCACAAACTGCAATTTCTCCGCATTGCAAGGTGCAATTCTGAAATTTTTTGCTTTTTCCTGCTCCTCTTAGCATGATAAAGAAGATTCAAAGAGAGTGAGATGCCAGCTCCTTTCATTCAGTCAGTAGCTTCAATCATTTCTGGTATATGAATAACATGATGTTTTTCAATGGCAAAAATCAATGAATATTGTAAATGCACAAACAGTAATTTCTCCGCATTGCAAGGTGCAATTCTGAAATTTTTTGCTTTTTCCTGCTCCTCTTAGCATGATAAAGAAGATTCAAAGAGAGTGAGATGCCAGCTCCTTTCATTCAGTCAGTAGCTTCAATCATTTCTGGACGTTTTTCAATGGCAAAAATCAATGAATATTGTAAATGCACAAACTGCAATTTCTCCGCATTGCAAGGTGCAATTCTGAAATTTTTTGCTTTTTCCTGCTCCTCTTAGCATGATAAAGAAGATTCAAAGAGAGTGAGATGCCAGCTCCTTTCATTCAGTCAGTAGCTTCAATCATTTCTGGTATATGAATAACATGATGTTTTTCAATAGCAAAAATCAATGAATATTGTAAATGCACAAACAGTAATTTCTCCGCATTGCAAGGTGCAATTCTGAAATTTTTGGCTTTTTCCTGCTCCTCTTAGCATGATAAAGAAGATTCAAAGAGAGTGAGATGCCAGCTCCTTTCATTCAGTCAGTAGCTTCAATCATTTCTGGACGTTTTTCAATGGCAAAAATCAATGAATATTGTAAATGCACAAACAGTAATTTCTCCGCATTGCAAGATGCAATTCTGAAATTTTTTGCTTTTTCCTGCTCCTCTTAGCATGATAAACAAGATTCAAAGAGAGTGAGATGCCAGCTCCTTTCATTCAGTCAGTAGCTTCAATCATTTCTGGACGTTTTTCAATGGCAAAAATCATTGAATATTGTAAATGCACAAACAGTAATTTCTCCGCATTGCAAGGTGCAATTCTGAAATTTTTTACTTTTTCCTGCTCCTCTTAGCATGATAAAGAAGATTCAAAGAGAATGAGATGCCAGCTCCTTTCATTCAGTCAGTAGCTTCAATCATTTCTGGTATATGAATAACATGATGTTTTTCAATGGCAAAAATCAATGAATATTGTAAATGCACAAACAGTAATTTCTCCGCATTGCAAGGTGCAATTCTGAAATTTTTTGCCTTTTCCTGCTCCTCTTAGCATGATAAAGAAGATTCAAAGAGAGTGAGATGCCAGCTCCTTTCATTCAGTCAGTAGCTTCAATCATTTCTGGACGTTTTTCAATGGCAAAAATCAATGAATATTGTAAATGCACAAACAGTAATTTCTCCGCATTGCAAGGTGCAATTCTGAAATTTTTTGCTTTTTCCTGCTCTAGCATGATAAAGAAGATTCAAAGAGAGTGAGATGCCAGCTCCTTTCATTCAGTCAGTAGCTTCAATCATTTCTGGACGTTTTTCAATGGCAAAAATCAATGAATATTGTAAATGCACAAACAGTAATTTCTCCGCATTGCAAGGTGCAATTCTGAAATTTTTTGCTTTTTCCTGCTCCTCTTAGCATGATAAAGAAGATTCAAAGAGAGTGAGATGCCAGCTCCTATCATTCAGTCAGTAGCTTCAATCATTTCTGGACGTTTTTCAATGGCAAAAATCAATGAATATTGTAAATGCACAAACAGTAATTTCTCCGCATTGCAAGGTGCAATTCTGAAATTTTTTGCTTTTTCCTGCTCCTCTTAGCATGATAAAGAATATTCAAAGAGAGTGAGATGCCAGCTCCTTTCATTCAGTCAGTAGCTTCAATCATTTCTGGACGTTTTTCAATGGCAAAAATCAATGAATATTGTAAATGCACAAACTGCAATTTCTCCGCATTGCAAGGTGCAATTCTGAAATTTTTTGCTTTTTCCTGCTCCTCTTAGCATGATAAAGAAGATTCAAAGAGAGTGAGATGCCAGCTCCTTTCATTCAGTCAGTAGCTTCAATCATTTCTGGTATATGAATAACATGATGTTTTTCAATGGCAAAAATCAATGAATATTGTAAATGCACAAACAGTAATTTCTCCGCATTGCAAGGTGCAATTCTGAAATTTTTTGCTTTTTCCTGCTCCTCTTAGCATGATAAAGAAGATTCAAAGAGAGTGAGATGCCAGCTCCTTTCATTCAGTCAGTAGCTTCAATCATTTCTGGACGTTTTTCAATGGCAAAAATCATTGAATATTGTAAATGCACAAACAGTAATTTCTCCGCATTGCAAGGTGCAATTCTGAAATTTTTTACTTTTTCCTGCTCCTCTTAGCATGATAAAGAAGATTCAAAGAGAGTGAGATGCCAGCTCCTTTCATTCAGTCAGTAGCTTCAATCATTTCTGGTATATGAATAACATGATGTTTTTCAATCGCAAAAATCAATGAATATTGTAAATGCACAAACAGTAATTTCTCCGCATTGCAAGGTGCAATTCTGAAATGTTTTGCTTTTTCCTGCTCCTCTTAGCATGATAAAGAAGATTCAAAGAGAGTGAGATGCCAGCTCCTTTCATTCAGTCAGTAGCTTCAATCATTTCTGGACGTTTTTCAATGGCAAAAATCAATGAATATTGTAAATGCACAAACAGTAATTTCTCCGCATTGCAAGGTGCAATTCTGAAATTTTTTGCTTTTTCCTGCTCCTCTTAGCATGACAAAGAAGATTCAAAGAGAGTGAGATGCCAGATCCTTTTCTTCAGTCAGTAGCTTCAATCATTTCTGGTATATGAATAACATGATGTTTTTCAATGGCAAAAATCAATGAATTTTGTAAATGCACAAACAGTAATTTCTCCGCATTGCAAGGCGCAATTCTGAAATTTTTTGCTTTTTCCTGCTCCTCTTAGCATGATAAAGAAGATTCAAAGAGAGTGAGATGCCAGCTCCTTTCATTCAGTCAGTAGCTTCAATCATTTCTGGACATTTTTCAATGGCAAAAATCAATGAATATTGTAAATGCACAAACAGTAATTTCTCCGCATTGCAAGGTGCAATTCTGAAATTTTTTGCTTTTTCCTGCTCCTCTTAGCATGATAAAGAAGATTCAAAGAGAGTGAGATGCCAGCTCCTTTCATTCAGTCAGTAGCTTCAATCATTTCTGGACGTTTTTCAATGGCAAAAATCAATGAATATTGTAAATGCACAAACAGTAATTTCTCCGCATTGCAAGGTGCAATTCTGAAATTTTTTGCTTTTTCCTGCTCCTCTTAGCATGATAAAGAAGATTCAAAGAGAGTGAGATGCCAGCTCCTTTCATTCAGTCAGTAGCTTCAATCATTTCTGGACGTTTTTCAATGGCAAAAATCAATGAATATTGTAAATGCACAAACTGCAATTTCTCCGCATTGCAAGGTGCAATTCTGAAATTTTTTGCTTTTTCCTGCTCCTCTTAGCATGATAAAGAAGATTCAAAGAGAGTGAGATGCCAGCTCCTTTCATTCAGTCAGTAGCTTCAATCATTTCTGGTATATGAATAACATGATGTTTTTCAATGGCAAAAATCAATGAATATTGTAAATGCACAAACAGTAATTTCTCCGCATTGCAAGGTGCAATTCTGAAATTTTTTGCTTTTTCCTGCTCCTCTTAGCATGATAAAGAAGATTCAAAGAGAGTGAGATGCCAGCTCCTTTCATTCAGTCAGTAGCTTCAATCATTTCTGGACGTTTTTCAATGGCAAAAATCAATGAATATTGTAAATGCACAAACTGCAATTTCTCCGCATTGCAAGGTGCAATTCTGAAATTTTTTGCTTTTTCCTGCTCCTCTTAGCATGATAAAGAAGATTCAAAGAGAGTGAGATGCCAGCTCCTTTCATTCAGTCAGTAGCTTCAATCATTTCTGGTATATGAATAACATGATGTTTTTCAATAGCAAAAATCAATGAATATTGTAAATGCACAAACAGTAATTTCTCCGCATTGCAAGGTGCAATTCTGAAATTTTTGGCTTTTTCCTGCTCCTCTTAGCATGATAAAGAAGATTCAAAGAGAGTGAGATGCCAGCTCCTTTCATTCAGTCAGTAGCTTCAATCATTTCTGGACGTTTTTCAATGGCAAAAATCAATGAATATTGTAAATGCACAAACAGTAATTTCTCCGCATTGCAAGGTGCAATTCTGAAATTTTTTGCTTTTTCCTGCTCCTCTTAGCATGATAAACAAGATTCAAAGAGAGTGAGATGCCAGCTCCTTTCATTCAGTCAGTAGCTTCAATCATTTCTGGACGTTTTTCAATGGCAAAAATCATTGAATATTGTAAATGCACAAACAGTAATTTCTCCGCATTGCAAGGTGCAATTCTGAAATTTTTTACTTTTTCCTGCTCCTCTTAGCATGATAAAGAAGATTCAAAGAGAATGAGATGCCAGCTCCTTTCATTCAGTCAGTAGCTTCAATCATTTCTGGTATATGAATAACATGATGTTTTTCAATGGCAAAAATCAATGAATATTGTAAATGCACAAACAGTAATTTCTCCGCATTGCAAGGTGCAATTCTGAAATTTTTTGCCTTTTCCTGCTCCTCTTAGCATGATAAAGAAGATTCAAAGAGAGTGAGATGCCAGCTCCTTTCATTCAGTCAGTAGCTTCAATCATTTCTGGACGTTTTTCAATGGCAAAAATCAATGAATATTGTAAATGCACAAACAGTAATTTCTCCGCATTGCAAGGTGCAATTCTGAAATTTTTTGCTTTTTCCTGCTCTAGCATGATAAAGAAGATTCAAAGAGAGTGAGATGCCAGCTCCTTTCATTCAGTCAGTAGCTTCAATCATTTCTGGACGTTTTTCAATGGCAAAAATCAATGAATATTGTAAATGCACAAACAGTAATTTCTCCGCATTGCAAGGTGCAATTCTGAAATTTTTTGCTTTTTCCTGCTCCTCTTAGCATGATAAAGAAGATTCAAAGAGAGTGAGATGCCAGCTCCTTTCATTCAGTCAGTAGCTTCAATCATTTCTGGACGTTTTTCAATGGCAAAAATCAATGAATATTGTAAATGCACAAACAGTAATTTCTCCGCATTGCAAGGTGCAATTCTGAAATTTTTTGCTTTTTCCTGCTCCTCTTAGCATGATAAAGAAGATTCAAAGAGAGTGAGATGCCAGCTCCTTTCATTCAGTCAGTAGCTTCAATCATTTCTGGACGTTTTTCAATGGCAAAAATCAATGAATATTGTAAATGCACAAACTGCAATTTCTCCGCATTGCAAGGTGCAATTCTGAAATTTTTTGCTTTTTCCTGCTCCTCTTAGCATGATAAAGAAGATTCAAAGAGAGTGAGATGCCAGCTCCTTTCATTCAGTCAGTAGCTTCAATCATTTCTGGTATATGAATAACATGATGTTTTTCAATGGCAAAAATCAATGAATATTGTAAATGCACAAACAGTAATTTCTCCGCATTGCAAGGTGCAATTCTGAAATTTTTTGCTTTTTCCTGCTCCTCTTAGCATGATAAAGAAGATTCAAAGAGAGTGAGATGCCAGCTCCTTTCATTCAGTCAGTAGCTTCAATCATTTCTGGACGTTTTTCAATGGCAAAAATCATTGAATATTGTAAATGCACAAACAGTAATTTCTCCGCATTGCAAGGTGCAATTCTGAAATTTTTTGCTTTTTCCTGCTCTAGCATGATAAAGAAGATTCAAAGAGAGTGAGATGCCAGCTCCTTTCATTCAGTCAGTAGCTTCAAACATTTCTGGTATATGAATAACATGATGTTTTTCAATGGCAAAAATCAATGAATATTGTAAATGCACAAACAGTAATTTCTCCGCATTGCAAGGTGCAATTCTGAAATTTTTTGCTTTTTCCTGCTCCTCTTAGCATGATAAAGAAGATTCAAAGAGAGTGAGATGCCAGCTCCTTTCATTCAGTCAGTAGCTTCAATCATTTCTGGACGTTTTTCAATGGCAAAAATCAATGAATATTGTAAATGCACAAACAGTAATTTCTCCGCATTGCAAGGTGCAATTCTGAAATTTTTTGCTTTTTCCTGCTCCTCTTAGCATGATAAAGAAGATTCAAAGAGAGTGAGATGCCAGCTCCTTTCATTCAGTCAGTAGCTTCAATCATTTCTGGACGTTTTTCAATGGCAAAAATCAATGAATATTGTAAATGCACAAACTGCAATTTCTCCGCATTGCAAGGTGCAATTCTGAAATTTTTTGCTTTTTCCTGCTCCTCTTAGCATGATAAAGAAGATTCAAAGAGAGTGAGATGCCAGCTCCTTTCATTCAGTCAGTAGCTTCAATCATTTCTGGTATATGAATAACATGATGTTTTTCAATGGCAAAAATCAATGAATATTGTAAATGCACAAATAGTAATTTCTCCGCATTGCAAGGTGCAATTCTGAAATTTTTTGCTTTTTCCTGCTCCTCTTAGCATGATAAAGAAGATTCAAAGAGAGTGAGATGCCAGCTCCTTTCATTCAGTCAGTAGCTTCAATCATTTCTGGACGTTTTTCAATGGCAAAAATCATTGAATATTGTAAATGCACAAACAGTAATTTCTCCGCATTGCAAGGTGCAATTCTGAAATTTTTTACTTTTTCCTGCTCCTCTTAGCATGATAAAGAAGATTCAAAGAGAGTGAGATGCCAGCTCCTTTCATTCAGTCAGTAGCTTCAATCATTTCTGGTATATGAATAACATGATGTTTTTCAATCGCAAAAATCAATGAATATTGTAAATGCACAAACAGTAATTTCTCCGCATTGCAAGGTGCAATTCTGAAATGTTTTGCTTTTTCCTGCTCCTCTTAGCATGATAAAGAAGATTCAAAGAGAGTGAGATGCCAGCTCCTTTCATTCAGTCAGTAGCTTCAATCATTTCTGGACGTTTTTCAATGGCAAAAATCAATGAATATTGTAAATGCACAAACAGTAATTTCTCCGCATTGCAAGGTGCAATTCTGAAATTTTTTGCTTTTTCCTGCTCCTCTTAGCATGACAAAGAAGAGTCAAAGAGAGTGAGATGCCAGATCCTTTCCTTCAGTCAGTAGCTTCAATCATTTCTGGTATATGAATAACATGATGTTTTTCAATGGCAAAAATCAATGAATTTTGTAAATGCACAAACAGTAATTTCTCCGCATTGCAAGGCGCAATTCTGAAATTTTTTGCTTTTTCCTGCTCCTCTTAGCATGATAAAGAAGATTCAAAGAGAGTGAGATGCCAGCTCCTTTCATTCAGTCAGTAGCTTCAATCATTTCTGGACATTTTTCAATGGCAAAAATCAATGAATATTGTAAATGCACAAACAGTAATTTCTCCGCATTGCAAGGTGCAATTCTGAAATTTTTTGCTTTTTCCTGCTCCTCTTAGCATGATAAAGAAGATTCAAAGAGAGTGAGATGCCAGCTCCTTTCATTCAGTCAGTAGCTTCAATCATTTCTGGACGATTTTCAATGGCAAAAATCAATGAATATTGTAAATGCACAAACAGTAATTTCTCCGCATTGCAAGGTGCAATTCTGAAATTTTTTGCTTTTTCCTGCTCCTCTTAGCATGATAAAGAAGATTCAAAGAGAGTGAGATGCCAGCTCCTTTCATTCAGTCAGTAGCTTCAATCATTTCTGGACGTTTTTCAATGGCAAAAATCAATGAATATTGTAAATGCACAAACTGCAATTTCTCCGCATTGCAAGGTGCAATTCTGAAATTTTTTGCTTTTTCCTGCTCCTCTTAGCATGATAAAGAAGATTCAAAGAGAGTGAGATGCCAGCTCCTTTCATTCAGTCAGTAGCTTCAATCATTTCTGGTATATGAATAACATGATGTTTTTCAATGGCAAAAATCAATGAATATTGTAAATGCACAAACAGTAATTTCTCCGCATTGCAAGGTGCAATTCTGAAATTTTTTGCTTTTTCCTGCTCCTCTTAGCATGATAAAGAAGATTCAAAGAGAGTGAGATGCCAGCTCCTTTCATTCAGTCAGTAGCTTCAATCATTTCTGGACGTTTTTCAATGGCAAAAATCAATGAATATTGTAAATGCACAAACTGCAATTTCTCCGCATTGCAAGGTGCAATTCTGAAATTTTTTGCTTTTTCCTGCTCCTCTTAGCATGATAAAGAAGATTCAAAGAGAGTGAGATGCCAGCTCCTTTCATTCAGTCAGTAGCTTCAATCATTTCTGGTATATGAATAACATGATGTTTTTCAATAGCAAAAATCAATGAATATTGTAAATGCACAAACAGTAATTTCTCCGCATTGCAAGGTGCAATTCTGAAATTTTTGGCTTTTTCCTGCTCCTCTTAGCATGATAAAGAAGATTCAAAGAGAGTGAGATGCCAGCTCCTTTCATTCAGTCAGTAGCTTCAATCATTTCTGGACGTTTTTCAATGGCAAAAATCAATGAATATTGTAAATGCACAAACAGTAATTTCTCCGCATTGCAAGGTGCAATTCTGAAATTTTTTGCTTTTTCCTGCTCCTCTTAGCATGATAAACAAGATTCAAAGAGAGTGAGATGCCAGCTCCTTTCATTCAGTCAGTAGCTTCAATCATTTCTGGACGTTTTTCAATGGCAAAAATCATTGAATATTGTAAATGCACAAACAGTAATTTCTCCGCATTGCAAGGTGCAATTCTGAAATTTTTTACTTTTTCCTGCTCCTCTTAGCATGATAAAGAAGATTCAAAGAGAATGAGATGCCAGCTCCTTTCATTCAGTCAGTAGCTTCAATCATTTCTGGTATATGAATAACATGATGTTTTTCAATCGCAAAAATCAATGAATATTGTAAATGCACAAACAGTAATTTCTCCTCATTGCAAGGAGCAATTCTGAAATTTTTTGCTTTTTCCTGCTCCTCTTAGCATGATAAAGAAGATTCAAAGAGAGTGAGATGCCAGCTCCTTTCATTCAGTCAGTAGCTTCAATCATTTCTGGACGTTTTTCAATGGCAAAAATCAATGAATATTGTAAATGCACAAACAGTAATTTCTCCGCATTGCAAGGTGCAATTCTGAAATTTTTTGCTTTTTCCTGCTCCTCTTAGCATGATAAAGAAGATTCAAAGAGAGTGAGATGCCAGCTCCTTTCCTTCAGTCAGTAGCTTCAATCATTTCTGGTATATGAATAACATGATGTTTTTCAATGGCAAAAATCAATGAATTTTGTAAATGCACAAACAGTAATTTCTCCGCATTGCAAGGCGCAATTCTGAAATTTTTTGCTTTTTCCTGCTCCTCTTAGCATGATAAAGAAGATTCAAAGAGAGTGAGATGCCAGCTCCTTTCATTCAGTCAGTAGCTTCAATCATTTCTGGACATTTTTCAATGGCAAAAATCAATGAATATTGTAAATGCACAAACAGTAATTTCTCCGCATTGCAAGGTGCAATTCTGAAATTTTTTGCTTTTTCCTGCTCCTCTTAGCATAATAAAGAAGATTCAAAGAGAGTGAGATGCCAGCTCCTTTCATTCCGTCAGTAGCTTCAATCATTTCTGGACGTTTTTCAATGGCAAAAATCAATGAATATTGTAAATGCACAAACAGTAATTTCTCCGCATTGCAAGGTGCAATTCTGAAATTTTTTGCTTTTTCCTGCTCCTCTTAGCATGATAAAGAAGATTCAAAGAGAGTGAGGTGCCAGCTCCTTTCATTCAGTCAGGAGCTTCAAACATTTCTGGTATATGAATAACATGTTTTTCAATGGCAAAAATCAATGAATATTGTAAATGCACAAACAGTAATTTCTCCGCATTGCAAGGTGCAATTCTGAAATTTTTTGCTTTTTCCTGCTCCTCTTAGCATGATAAAGAAGATTCAAAGAGAGTGAGATGCCAGCTCCTTTCATTCAGTCAGTAGCTTCAATCATTTCTGGACGTTTTTCAATGGCAAAAATCAATGAATATTGTAAATGCACAAACTGTAATTTCTCCGCATTGCAAGGTGCAATTCTGAAATTTTTTGCTTTTTCCTGCTCCTCTTAGCATGATAAAGAAGATTCAAAGAGAGTGAGATGCCAGCTCCATTCATTGAGTCAGTAGCTTCAATCATTTCTGGACGTTTTTCAATGGCAAAAATCAATGAATATTGTAAATGCACAAACAGTAATTTCTCCGCATTGCAAGGTGCAATTCTGAAATTTTTTGCTTTTTCCTGCTCCTCTTAGAATGATAAAGAAGATTCAAAGAGAGTGAGATGCCAGCTCCTTTCATTCAGTCAGTACCTTCAATCATTTCTGGACGTTTTTCAATGGCAAAAATCAATGAATATTGTAAATGCACAAACAGTAATTTCTCCGCATTGCAAGGTGCAATTCTGAAATTTTTTGCTTTTTCCTGCTCCTCTTAGCATGATAAAGAAGATTCAAAGAGAGTGAGATGCCAGTTCCTTTCATTCAGTCAGTAGCTTCAAACATTTCTGGTATATGAATAACATGATGTTTTTCAATGGCAAAAATCAATGAATATTGTAAATGCACAAACAGTAATTTCTCCGCATTGCAAGGTGCAAGTCTGAAATTTTTTGCTTTTTCCTGCTCCTCTTAGCATGATAAAGAAGATTCAAAGAGAGTGAGATGCCAGCTCCTTTCATTCAGTCAGTAGCTTCAAACATTTCTGGTATATGAATAACATGATGTTTTTCAATGGCAAAAATCAATGAATATTGTAAATGCACAAACAGTAATTTCTCCGCATTGCAAGGTGCAAGTCTGAAATTTTTTGCTTTTTCCTGCTCCTCTTAGCATGATAAAGAAGATTCAAAGAGAGTGAGATGCCAGCTACTTTCATTCAGTCAGTAGCTTCAATCATTTCTGGACGTTTTTCAATGGTAAAAATCAATGAATATTGTAAATGCACAAACAGTAATTTCTCCACATTGCAAGGTGCAATTCTGAAATTTTTTGCTTTATCCTGCTCCTCTTAGCATGATAAAGAAGATTCAAAGAGATTGAGATGCCAGCTCCTTTCATTCAGTCAGTAGCTTCAAACATTTCTGGTATATGAATAACATGATGTTTTTCAATGGCAAAAATCAATGAATATTGTAAATGCACAAACAGTAATTTCTCCGCATTGCAAGGTGCAATTCTGAAATTTTTTGCTTTTTCCTGCTCCTCTTAGCATGATAAAGAAGATTCAAAGAGAGTGAGATGCCAGCTCCTTTCATTCAGTCAGTAGCTTCAAACATTTCTGGTATATGAATAACATGATGTTTTTCAATGGCAAAAATCAATGAATATTGTAAATGCACAAACAGTAATTTCTCCGCATTGCAAGGTGCAAGTCTGAAATTTTTTGCTTTTTCCTGCTCCTCTTAGCATGATAAAGAAGATTCAAAGAGAGTGAGATGCCAGCTACTTTCATTCAGTCAGTAGCTTCAATCATTTCTGGACGTTTTTCAATGGTAAAAATCAATGATTATTGTAAATGCACAAACAGTAATTTCTCCACATTGCAAGGTGCAATTCTGAAATTTTTTGCTTTTTCCTGCTCCTCTTAGCATGATAAAGAAGATTCAAAGAGAGTGAGATGCCAGCTCCTTTCATTCAGTCAGTAGCTTCAAACATTTCTGGTATATGAATAACATGATGTTTTTCAATGGCAAAAATCAATGAATATTGTAAATGCACAAAGAGTAATTTCTCCGCATTGCAAGGTGCAATTCTGAAATTTTTTGCTTTTTCCTGCTCCTCTTAGCATGATAAAGAAGATTCAAAGAGAGTGAGATGCCAGCTCCTTTCATTCAGTCAGTAGCTTCAATCATTTCTGGATGTTTTTCAATGGCAAAAATCAATGAATATTGTAAATGCACAAACTGTAATTTCTCCGCATTGCAAGGTGCAATTCTGAAATTTTTTGCTTTTTCCTGCTCCTCTTAGCATGATAAAGAAGATTCAAAGAGAGTGAGATGCCAGCTCCTTTCATTCAGTCAGTAGCTTCAATCATTTCTGGACGTTTTTCAATGGCAAAAATCAATGAATATTGTAAATGCACAAACAGTAATTTCTCCGCATTGCAAGGTGCAATTCTGAAATTTTTTGCTTTTTCCTGCTCCTCTTAGCATGATAAAGAAGATTCAAAGAGAGTGAGATGCCAGCTCCTTTCATTCAGTCAGTACCTTCAATCATTTCTGGACGTTTTTCAATGGCAAAAATCAATGAATATTGTAAATGCACAAACAGTAATTTTTCCGCATTGCAAGGTGCAATTCTGAAATTTTTTGCTTTTTCCCGCTCCTCTTAGCATGATAAAGAAGATTCAAAGAGAGTGAGGTGCCAGCTCCTTTCATTCAGTCAGTAGCTTCAAACATTTCTGGTATATGAATAACATGTTTTTCAATGGCAAAAATCAATGAATATTGTAAATGCACAAACAGTAATTTTTCCGCATTGCAAGGTGCAATTCTGAAATTTTTTGCTTTTTCCCGCTCCTCTTAGCATGATAAAGAAGATTCAAAGAGAGTGAGATGCCAGCTCCTTTCATTCAGTCAGTAGCTTCAATCATTTCTGGACGTTTTTCAATGGCAAAAATCAATGAATATTGTAAATGCACAAACAGTAATTTCTCCGCATTGCAAGGTGCAATTCTGAAATTTTTTGCTTTTTCCTGCTCCTCTTAGCATGATAAAGAAGATTCAAAGAGAGTGAGATGCCAGCTCCTTTCATTCAGTCAGTAGCTTCAATCATTTCTGGACGTTTTTCAATGGCAAAAATCAATGAATATTGTAAATGCACAAACAGTAATTTCTCCGCATTGCAAGGTGCAATTCTGAAATTTTTTGCTTTTTCCTGCTCCTCTTAGCATGATAAAGAAGATTCAAAGAGAGTGAGATGCCAGCTCCTTTCATTCAGTCAGTAGCTTCAATCATTTCTGGACGTTTTTCAATGGCAAAAATCAATGAATATTGTAAATGCACAAACAGTAATTTCTCCGCATTGCAAGGTGCAATTCTGAAATTTTTTGCTTTTTCCTGCTCCTCTTAGCATGATAAAGAAGATTCAAAGAGAGTGAGATGCCAGCTCCTTTCATTCAGTCAGTAGCTTCAAACATTTCTGGTATATGAATAACATGATGTTTTTCAATGGCAAAAATCAATGAATATTGTAAATGCACAAACAGTAATTTCTCCGCATTGCAAGGTGCAAGTCTGAAATTTTTTGCTTTTTCCTGCTCCTCTTAGCATGATAAAGAAGATTCAAAGAGAGTGAGATGCCAGCTACTTTCATTCAGTCAGTAGCTTCAATCATTTCTGGACGTTTTTCAATGGTAAAAATCAATGAATATTGTAAATGCACAAACAGTAATTTCTCCACATTGCAAGGTGCAATTCTAAAATTTTTTGCTTTTTCCTGCTCCTCTTAGCATGATAAAGAAGATTCAAAGAGAGTGAGATGCCAGCTCCTTTCATTCAGTCAGTAGCTTCAAACATTTCTGGTATATGAATAACATGATGTTTTTCAATGGCAAAAATCAATGAATATTGTAAATGCACAAACAGTAATTTCTCCGCATTGCAAGGTGCAATTCTGAAATTTTTTGCTTTTTCCTGCTCCTCTTAGCATGATTCAAAGAGAGTGAGATGCCAGCTCCTTTCATTCAGTCAGTAGCTTCAATCATTTCTGGACATTTTTCAATGGCAAAAATCAATGAATATTGTAAATGCACAAACAGTAATTTCTCCGCATTGCAAGGTGCAATTCTGAAATTTTTTGCTTTTTCCTGCTCCTCTTAGCATGATAAAGAAGATTCAAAGAGAGTGAGATGTCAGCTCCTTTCATTCAGTCAGTAGCTTCAAACATTTCTGGTATATGAATAACATGATGTTTTTCAATGGCAAAAATCAATGAATATTGTAAATGCACAAACAGTAATTTCTCCGCATTGCAAGGTGCAATTCTGAAATTTTTTGCTTTTTCCTGCTCCTCTTAGCATGATAAAGAAGATTCAAAGAGAGTGAGATGCCAGCTCCTTTCATTCAGTCAGTAGCTTCAAACATTTCTGGTATATGAATAACATGATGTTTTTCAATGGCAAAAATCAATGAATATTGTAAATGCACAAATAGTAATTTCTCCGCATTGCAAGGTGCAAGTCTGAAATTTTTTGCTTTTTCCTGCTCCTCTTAGCATGATAAAGAAGATTCAAAGAGAGTGAGATGCCAGCTACTTTCATTCAGTCAGTAGCTTCAATCATTTCTGGACGTTTTTCAATGGTAAAAATCAATGAATATTGTAAATGCACAAACAGTAATTTCTCCACATTGCAAGGTGCAATTCTGAAATTTTTTGCTTTTTCCTGCTCCTCTTAGCATGATAAAGAAGATTCAAAGAGATTGAGATGCCAGCTCCTTTCATTCAGTCAGTAGCTTCAAACATTTCTTGTATATGAATAACATGATGTTTTTCAATGGCAAAAATCAATGAATATTGTAAATGCACAAACAGTAATTTCTCCGCATTGCAAGGTGCAATTCTGAAATTTTTTGCTTTTTCCTGCTCCTCTTAGCATGATAAAGAAGATTCAAAGAGAGTGAGATGCCAGCTCCTTTCATTCAGTCAGTAGCTTCAAACATTTCTGGTATATGAATAACATGATGTTTTTCAATGGCAAAAATCAATGAATATTGTAAATGCACAAACAGTAATTTCTCCGCATTGCAAGGTGCAAGTCTGAAATTTTTTGCTTTTTCCTGCTCCTCTTAGCATGATAAAGAAAATTCAAAGAGAGTGAGATGCCAGCTACTTTCATTCAGTCAGTAGCTTCAATCATTTCTGGACGTTTTTCAATGGTAAAAATCAATGAATATTTTAAATGCACAAACAGTAATTTCTCCACATTGCAAGGTGCAATTCTGAAATTTTTTGCTTTTTCCTGCTCCTCTTAGCATGATAAAGAAGATTCAAAGAGAGTGAGATGCCAGCTCCTTTCATTCAGTCAGTAGCTTCAAACATTTCTGGTATATAAATAACATGATGTTTTTCAATGGCAAAAATCAATGAATATTGTAAATGCACAAACAGTAATTTCTCCGCATTGCAAGGTGCAATTCTGAAATTTTTTGCTTTTTCCTGTTCCTCTTAGCATGATAAAGAAGATTCAAAGAGAGTGAGATGCCAGCTCCTTTCATTCAGTCAGTAGCTTCAATCATTTCTGGACGTTTCTCAATGGCAAAAATCAATGAATATTGTAAATGCACAAACTGTAATTTTTCCGCATTGCAAGGTGCAATTCTGAAATTTTTTGCTTTTTCCTGCTCCTCTTAGCATGATAAAGAAGATTCAAAGAGAGTGAGATGCCAGCTCCTTTCATTCAGTCAGTAGCTTCAATCATTTCTGGACGTTTTTCAATGGCAAAAATCAATGAATATTGTAAATGCACAAACAGTAATTTCTCCGCATTGCAAGGTGCAATTCTGAAATTTTTTGCTTTTTCCTGCTCCTCTTAGCATGATAAAGAAGATTCAAAGAGAGTGAGATGCCAGCTCCTTTCATTCAGTCAGTACCTTCAATCATTTCTGGACGTTTTTCAATGGCAAAAATCAATGAATATTGTAAATGCACAAACAGTAATTTCTCCGCATTGCAAGGTGCAATTCTGAAATTTTTTGCTTTTTCCCGCTCCTCTTAGCATGATAAAGAAGATTCAAAGAGAGTGAGGTGCCAGCTCCTTTCATTCAGTCAGTAGCTTCAAACATTTCTGGTATATGAATTACATGTTTTTCAATGGCAAAAATCAATGAATATTGTAAATGCACAAACAGTAATTTCTCCGCATTGCAAGGTGCAATTCTGAAATTTTTTGCTTTTTCCTGCTCCTCTTAGCATGATAAAGAAGATTCAAAGAGAGTGAGATGCCAGCTCCTTTCATTCAGTCAGTAGCTTCAATCATTTCTGGACGTTTTTCAATGGCAAAAATCAATGAATATTGTAAATGCACAAACAGTAATTTCTCCGCATTGCAAGGTGCAATTCTGAAATTTTTTGCTTTTTCCTGCTCCTCTTAGCATGATAAAGAAGATTCAAAGAGAGTGAGATGCCAGCTCCTTTCATTCAGTCAGTAGCTTCAATCATTTCTGGACGTTTTTCAATGGCAAAAATCAATGAATATTGTAAATGCACAAAAAGTAATTTCTCCGCATTGCAAGGTGCAATTCTGAAATTTTTTGCTTTTTCCTGCTCCTCTTAGCATGATAAAGAAGATTCAAAGAGAGTGAGATGCCAGCTCCTTTCATTCAGTCAGTAGCTTCAAACATTTCTGGTATATGAATAACATGATGTTTTTCAATGGCAAAAATCAATGAATATTGTAAATGCACAAACAGTAATTTCTCCGCATTGCAAGGTGCAAGTCTGAAATTTTTTGCTTTTTCCTGCTCCTCTTAGCATGATAAAAAAGATTCAAAGAGAGTGAGATGGCAGCTACTTTCATTCAGTCAGTAGCTTCAATCATTTCTGGACGTTTTTCAATGGTAAAAATCAATGAATATTGTAAATGCACAAACAGTAATTTCTCCACATTGCAAGGTGCAATTCTGAAATTTTTTGCTTTTTCCTGCTCCTCTTAGCATGATAAAGAAGATTCAAAGAGAGTGAGATGCCAGCTCCTTTCATTCAGTCAGTAGCTTCAAACATTTCTGGTATATGAATAACATGATGTTTTTCAATGGCAAAAATCAATGAATATTGTAAATGCACAAACAGTAATTTCTCCGCATTGCAAGGTGCAATTCTGAAATTTCTTGCTTTTTCCTGCTCCTCTTAGCATGATAAAGAAGATTCAAAGAGAGTGAGATGCCAGCTCCTTTCATTCAGTCAGTAGCTTCAATCATTTCTGGTATATGAATAACATGATGTTTTTCAATGGCAAAAATCAATGAATATTGTAAATGCACAAACAGTAATTTCTCCGCATTGCAAGGTGCAATTCTGAAATTTTTTGCTTTTTCCTGCTCCTCTTAGCATGATAAAGAAGATTCAAAGAGAGTGAGATGCCAGCTCCTTTCATTCAGTCAGTAGCTTCAATCATTTCTGGACTTTTTTCAACGGCAAAAATCAATGAATATTGTAAATGCACAAACAGTAATTTCTCCGCATTGCAAGGTGCAATTCTGAAATTTTTTGCTTTTTACTGCTCCTCTTAGCATGATAAAGAAGATTCAAAGAGAGTGAGATGCCAGCTCCTTTCATTCAGTCAGTAGCTTCAATCATTTCTGGACGTTTTTCAATGGCAAAAATCAATGTATATTGTAAATGCACAAACAGTAATTTCTCCGCATTGCAAGGTGCAATTCTGAAATTTTTTGCTTTTTCCTGCTCCTCTTAGCATGATAAAGAAGATTCAAAGAGAGTGAGATGCCAGCTCCTTTCATTCAGTCAGTAGCTTCAATCATTTCTGGACGTTTTTCAATGGCAAAAATCAATGAATATTGTAAATGCACAAACTGTAATTTCTCCGCATTGCAAGGTGCAATTCTGAAATTTTTTGCTTTTTCCTGCTCCTCTTAGCATGATAAAGAAGATTCAAAGAGAGTGAGATGCCAGCTCCATTCATTGAGTCAGTAGCTTCAATCATTTCTGGACGTTTTTCAATGGCAAAAATCAATGAATATTGTAAATGCACAAACAGTAATTTCTCCGCATTGCAAGGTGCAATTCTGAAATTTTTTGCTTTTTCCTGCTCCTCTTAGAATGATAAAGAAGATTCAAAGAGAGTGAGATGCCAGCTCCTTTCATTCAGTCAGTACCTTCAATCATTTCTGGACGTTTTTCAATGGCAAAAATCAATGAATATTGTAAATGCACAAACAGTAATTTCTCCGCATTGCAAGGTGCAATTCTGAAATTTTTTGCTTTTTCCTGCTCCTCTTAGCATGATAAAGAAGATTCAAAGAGAGTGAGATGCCAGTTCCTTTCATTCAGTCAGTAGCTTCAAACATTTCTGGTATATGAATAACGATGTTTTTCAATGGCAAAAATCAATGAATATTGTAAATGCACAAACAGTAATTTCTCCGCATTGCAAGGTGCAAGTCTGAAATTTTTTGCTTTTTCCTGCTCCTCTTAGCATGATAAAGAAGATTCAAAGAGAGTGAGATGCCAGCTCCTTTCATTCAGTCAGTAGCTTCAAACATTTCTGGTATATGAATAACATGATGTTTTTCAATGGCAAAAATCAATGAATATTGTAAATGCACAAACAGTAATTTCTCCGCATTGCAAGGTGCAAGTCTGAAATTTTTTGCTTTTTCCTGCTCCTCTTAGCATGATAAAGAAGATTCAAAGAGAGTGAGATGCCAGCTACTTTCATTCAGTCAGTAGCTTCAATCATTTCTGGACGTTTTTCAATGGTAAAAATCAATGAATATTGTAAATGCACAAACAGTAATTTCTCCACATTGCAAGGTGCAATTCTGAAATTTTTTGCTTTATCCTGCTCCTCTTAGCATGATAAAGAAGATTCAAAGAGATTGAGATGCCAGCTCCTTTCATTCAGTCAGTAGCTTCAAACATTTCTGGTATATGAATAACATGATGTTTTTCAATGGCAAAAATCAATGAATATTGTAAATGCACAAACAGTACTTTCTCCGCATTGCAAGGTGCAATTCTGAAATTTTTTGCTTTTTCCTGCTCCTCTTAGCATGATAAAGAAGATTCAAAGAGAGTGAGATGCCAGCTCCTTTCATTCAGTCAGTAGCTTCAAACATTTCTGGTATATGAATAACATGATGTTTTTCAATGGCAAAAATCAATGAATATTGTAAATGCACAAACAGTAATTTCTCCGCATTGCAAGGTGCAAGTCTGAAATTTTTTGCTTTTTCCTGCTCCTCTTAGCATGATAAAGAAGATTCAAAGAGAGTGAGATGCCAGCTACTTTCATTCAGTCAGTAGCTTCAATCATTTCTGGACGTTTTTCAATGGTAAAAATCAATGAATATTGTAAATGCACAAACAGTAATTTCTCCACATTGCAAGGTGCAATTCTGAAATTTTTTGCTTTTTCCTGCTCCTCTTAGCATGATAAAGAAGATTCAAAGAGAGTGAGATGCCAGCTCCTTTCATTCAGTCAGTAGCTTCAAACATTTCTGGTATATGAATAACATGATGTTTTTCAATGGCAAAAATCAATGAATATTGTAAATGCACAAACAGTAATTTCTCCGCATTGCAAGGTGCAATTCTGAAATTTTTTGCTTTTTCCTGCTCCTCTTAGCATGATAAAGAAGATTCAAAGAGAGTGAGATGCCAGCTCCTTTCATTCAGTCAGTAGCTTCAATCATTTCTGGACGTTTTTCAATGGCAAAAATCAATGAATATTGTAAATGCACAAACAGTAATTTCTCCGCATTGCAATGTGCAATTCTGAAATTTTTTGCTTTTTCCTGCTCCTCTTAGCATGATAAAGAAGATTCAAAGAGAGTGAGATGCCAGCTCCTTTCATTCAGTCAGTAGCTTCAATCATTTCTGGACGTTTTTCAATGGCAAAAATCAATGAATATTGTAAATGCACAAACAGTAATTTCTCCGCATTGCAAGGTGCAATTCTGAAATTTTTTGCTTTTTCCTGCTCCTCTTAGCATGATAAAGAAGATTCAAAGAGAGTGAGATGCCAGCTCCTTTCATTCAGTCAGTAGCTTCAAACATTTCTGGTATATGAATAACATGATGTTTTTCAATGGCAAAAATCAATGAATATTGTAAATGCACAAACAGTAATTTCTCCGCATTGCAAGGTGCAAGTCTGAATTTTTTTGCTTTTTCCTGCTCCTCTTAGCATGATAAAGAAGATTCAAAGAGAGTGAGATGCCAGCTACTTTCATTCAGTCAGTAGCTTCAATCATTTCTGGACGTTTTTCAATGGTAAAAATCAATGAATATTGTAAATGCACAAACAGTAATTTCTCCACATTGCAAGGTGCAATTCTAAAATTTTTTGCTTTTTCCTGCTCCTCTTAGCATGATAAAGAAGATTCAAAGAGAGTGAGATGCCAGCTCCTTTCATTCAGTCAGTAGCTTCAAACATTTCTGGTATATGAATAACATGATGTTTTTCAATGACAAAAATCAATGAATATTGTAAATGCACAAACAGTAATTTCTCCGCATTGCAAGGTGCAATTCTGAAATTTTTTGCTTTTTCCTGCTCCTCTTAGCATGATAAAGAAGATTCAAAGAGAGTGAGATGCCAGCTCCTTTCATTCAGTCAGTAGCTTCAAACATTTCTGGTATATGAATAACATGATGTTTTTCAATGGCAAAAATCAATGAATATTGTAAATGCACAAACAGTAATTTCTCCGCATTGCAAGGTGCAAGTCTGAAATTTTTTGCTTTTTCCTGCTCCTCTTAGCATGATAAAGAAAATTCAAAGAGAGTGAGATGCCAGCTACATTCATTCAGTCAGTAGCTTCAATCATTTCTGGACGTTTTTCAATGGTAAAAATCAATGAATATTGTAAATGCACAAACAGTAATTTCTCCACATTGCAAGGTGCAATTCTGAAATTTTTTGCTTTTTCCTGCTCCTCTTAGCATGATAAAGAAGATTCAAAGAGAGTGAGATGCCAGCTCCTTTCATTCAGTCAGTAGCTTCAAACATTTCTGGTATATAAATAACATGATGTTTTTCAATGGCAAAAATCAATGAATATTGTAAATGCACAAACAGTAATTTCTCCGCATTGCAAGGTGCAATTCTGAAATTTTTTGCTTTTTCCTGTTCCTCTTAGCATGATAAAGAAGATTCAAAGAGAGTGAGATGCCAGCTCCTTTCATTCAGTCAGTAGCTTCAATCATTTCTGGACGTTTCTCAATGGCAAAAATCAATGAATATTGTAAATGCAAAAACTGTAATTTCTCCGCATTGCAAGGTGCAATTCTGAAATTTTTTGCTTTTTCCTGCTCCTCTTAGCATGATAAAGAAGATTCAAAGAGAGTGAGATGCCAGCTCCTTTCATTCAGTCAGTAGCTTCAATCATTTCTGGACGTTTTTCAATGGCAAAAATCAATGAATATTGTAAATGCACAAACAGTAATTTCTCCGCATTGCAAGGTGCAATTCTGAAATTTTTTGCTTTTTCCTGCTCCTCTTAGCATGATAAAGAAGATTCAAAGAGAGTGAGATGCCAGCTCCTTTCATTCAGTCAGTAGCTTCAATCATTTCTGGACGTTTTTCAATGGCAAAAATCAATGAATATTGTAAATGCACAAACAGTAATTTCTCCGCATTGCAAGGTGCAATTCTGAAATTTTTTGCTTTTTCCCGCTCCTCTTAGCATGATAAAGAAGATTCAAAGAGAGTGAGGTGCCAGCTCCTTTCATTCAGTCAGTAGCTTCAAACATTTCTGGTATATGAATTACATGTTTTTCAATGGCAAAAATCAATGAATATTGTAAATGCACAAACAGTAATTTCTCCGCATTGCAAGGTGCAATTCTGAAATTTTTTGCTTTTTCCTGCTCCTCTTAGCATGATAAAGAAGATTCAAAGAGAGTGAGATGCCAGCTCCTTTCATTCAGTCAGTAGCTTCAATCATTTCTGGACGTTTTTCAATGGCAAAAATCAATGAATATTGTAAATGCACAAACAGTAATTTCTCCGCATTGCAAGGTGCAATTCTGAAATTTTTTGCTTTTTCCTGCTCCTCTTAGCATGATAAAGAAGATTCAAAGAGAGTGAGATGCCAGCTCCTTTCATTCAGTCAGTAGCTTCAATCATTTCTGGACGTTTTTCAATGGCAAAAATCAATGAATATTGTAAATGCACAAAAAGTAATTTCTCCGCATTGCAAGGTGCAATTCTGAAATTTTTTGCTTTTTCCTGCTCCTCTTAGCATGATAAAGAAGATTCAAAGAGAGTGAGATGCCAGCTCCTTTCATTCAGTCAGTAGCTTCAAACATTTCTGGTATATGAATAACATGATGTTTTTCAATGGCAAAAATCAATGAATATTGTAAATGCACAAACAGTAATTTCTCCGCATTGCAAGGTGCAAGTCTGAAATTTTTTGCTTTTTCCTGCTCCTCTTAGCATGATAAAGAAAATTCAAAGAGAGTGAGATGCCAGCTACATTCATTCAGTCAGTAGCTTCAATCATTTCTGGACGTTTTTCAATGGTAAAAATCAATGAATATTGTAAATGCACAAACAGTAATTTCTCCACATTGCAAGGTGCAATTCTGAAATTTTTTGCTTTTTCCTGCTCCTCTTAGCATGATAAAGAAGATTCAAAGAGAGTGAGATGCCAGCTCCTTTCATTCAGTCAGTAGCTTCAAACATTTCTGGTATATAAATAACATGATGTTTTTCAATGGCAATAATCAATGAATATTGTAAATGCACAAACAGTAATTTCTCCGCATTGCAAGGTGCAATTCTGAAATTTTTTGCTTTTTCCTGTTCCTCTTAGCATGATAAAGAAGATTCAAAGAGAGTGAGATGCCAGCTCCTTTCATTCAGTCAGTAGCTTCAATCATTTCTGGACGTTTCTCAATGGCAAAAATCAATGAATATTGTAAATGCAAAAACTGTAATTTCTCCGCATTGCAAGGTGCAATTCTGAAATTTTTTGCTTTTTCCTGCTC
Organism: Phyllobates terribilis; assembly: GCF_046119375.1. NCBI lineage: Eukaryota > Metazoa > Chordata > Amphibia > Anura > Dendrobatidae > Phyllobates > Phyllobates terribilis. The sequence goes on from NW_027364835.1 coordinate 105,496, forward strand.
CTCTTAGCATGATAAAGAAGATTCAAAGAGAGTGAGATGCCAGCTCCTTTCATTCAGTCAGTAGCTTCAATCATTTCTGGACGTTTTTCAATGGCAAAAATCAATGAATATTGTAAATGCACAAACAGTAATTTCTCCGCATTGCAAGGTGCAATTCTGAAATTTTTTGCTTTTTCCTGCTCCTCTTAGCATGATAAAGAAGATTCAAAGAGAGTGAGATGCCAGCTCCTTTCATTCAGTCAGTAGCTTCAATCATTTCTGGACGTTTTTCAATGGCAAAAATCAATGAATATTGTAAATTCCCAAACAGTAATTTCTCCGCATTGCAAGGTGCAATTCTGAAATTTTTTGCTTTTTCCCGCTCCTCTTAGCATGATAAAGAAGATTCAAAGAGAGTGAGGTGCCAGCTCCTTTCATTCAGTCAGAAGCTTCAAACATTTCTGGTATATGAATTACATGTTTTTCAATGGCAAAAATCAATGAATATTGTAAATGCACAAACAGTAATTTCTCCGCATTGCAAGGTGCAATTCTGAAATTTTTTGCTTTTTCCTGCTCCTCTTAGCATGATAAAGAAGATTCAAAGAGAGTGAGATGCCAGCTCCTTTCATTCAGTCAGTAGCTTCAATCATTTCTGGACGTTTTTCAATGGCAAAAATCAATGAATATTGTAAATGCACAAAAAGTAATTTCTCCGCATTGCAAGGTGCAATTCTGAAATTTTTTGCTTTTTCCTGCTCCTCTTAGCATGATAAAGAAGATTCAAAGAGAGTGAGATGCCAGCTCCTTTCATTCAGTCAGTAGCTTCAAACATTTCTGGTATATGAATAACATGATGTTTTTCAATGGCAAAAATCAATGAATATTGTAAATGCACAAACAGTAATTTCTCCGCATTGCAAGGTGCAAGTCTGAAATTTTTTGCTTTTTCCTGCTCCTCTTAGCATGATAAAAAAGATTCAAAGAGAGTGAGATGGCAGCTACTTTCATTCAGTCAGTAGCTTCAATCATTTCTGGACGTTTTTCAATGGTAAAAATCAATGAATATTGTAAATGCACAAACAGTAATTTCTCCACATTGCAAGGTGCAATTCTGAAATTTTTTGCTTTTTCCTGCTCCTCTTAGCATGATAAAGAAGATTCAAAGAGAGTGAGATGCCAGCTCCTTTCATTCAGTCAGTAGCTTCAAACATTTCTGGTATATGAATAACATGATGTTTTTCAATGGCAAAAATCAATGAATATTGTAAATGCACAAACAGTAATTTCTCCGCATTGCAAGGTGCAATTCTGAAATTTCTTGCTTTTTCCTGCTCCTCTTAGCATGATAAAGAAGATTCAAAGAGAGTGAGATGCCAGCTCCTTTCATTCAGTCAGTAGCTTCAATCATTTCTGGTATATGAATAACATGATGTTTTTCAATGGCAAAAATCAATGAATATTGTAAATGCACAAACAGTAATTTCTCCGCATTGCAAGGTGCAATTCTGAAATTTTTTGCTTTTTCCTGCTCCTCTTAGCATGATAAAGAAGATTCAAAGAGAGTGAGATGCCAGCTCCTTTCATTCAGTCAGTAGCTTCAATCATTTCTGGACTTTTTTCAATGGCAAAAATCAATGAATATTGTAAATGCACAAACAGTAATTTCTCCGCATTGCAAGGTGCAATTCTGAAATTTTTTGCTTTTTCCTGCTCCTCTTAGCATGATAAAGAAGATTCAAAGAGAGTGAGATGCCAGCTCCTTTCATTCAGTCAGTAGCTTCAAACATTTCTGGTATATGAATAACATGATGTTTTTCAATGGCAAAAATCAATGAATATTGTAAATGCACAAACAGTAATTTCTCCGCATTGCAAGGTGCAATTCTGAAATTTTTTGCTTTTTCCTGCTCCTCTTAGCATGATAAAGAAGATTCAAAGAGAGTGAGATGCCAGCTCCTTTCATTCAGTCAGTAGCTTCAATCATTTCTGGATGTTTTTCAATGGCAAAAATCAATGAATATTGTAAATGCACAAACTGTAATTTCTCCGCATTGCAAGGTGCAATTCTGAAATTTTTTGCTTTTTCCTGCTCCTCTTAGCATGATAAAGAAGATTCAAAGAGAGTGAGATGCCAGCTCCTTTCATTCAGTCAGTAGCTTCAATCATTTCTGGACGTTTTTCAATGGCAAAAATCAATGAATATTGTAAATGCACAAACAGTAATTTCTCCGCATTGCAAGGTGCAATTCTGAAATTTTTTGCTTTTTCCTGCTCCTCTTAGCATGATAAAGAAGATTCAAAGAGAGTGAGATGCCAGCTCCTTTCATTCAGTCAGTACCTTCAATCATTTCTGGACGTTTTTCAATGGCAAAAATCAATGAATATTGTAAATGCACAAACAGTAATTTTTCCGCATTGCAAGGTGCAATTCTGAAATTTTTTGCTTTTTCCCGCTCCTCTTAGCATGATAAAGAAGATTCAAAGAGAGTGAGGTGCCAGCTCCTTTCATTCAGTCAGTAGCTTCAAACATTTCTGGTATATGAATAACATGTTTTTCAATGGCAAAAATCAATGAATATTGTAAATGCACAAACAGTAATTTCTCCGCATTGCAAGGTGCAATTCTGAAATTTTTTGCTTTTTCCTGCTCCTCTTAGCATGATAAAGAAGATTCAAAGAGAGTGAGATGCCAGCTCCTTTCATTCAGTCAGTAGCTTCAATCATTTCTGGACGTTTTTCAATGGCAAAAATCAATGAATATTGTAAATGCACAAACAGTAATTTCTCCGCATTGCAAGGTGCAATTCTGAAATTTTTTGCTTTTTCCTGCTCCTCTTAGCATGATAAAGAAGATTCAAAGAGAGTGAGATGCCAGCTCCTTTCATTCAGTCAGTAGCTTCAATCATTTCTGGACGTTTTTCAATGGCAAAAATCAATGAATATTGTAAATGCACAAACAGTAATTTCTCCGCATTGCAAGGTGCAATTCTGAAATTTTTTGCTTTTTCCTGCTCCTCTTAGCATGATAAAGAAGATTCAAAGAGAGTGAGATGCCAGCTCCTTTCATTCAGTCAGTAGCTTCAAACATTTCTGGTATATGAATAACATGATGTTTTTCAATGGCAAAAATCAATGAATATTGTAAATGCACAAACAGTAATTTCTCCGCATTGCAAGGTGCAATTCTGAAATTTCTTGCTTTTTCCTGCTCCTCTTAGCATGATAAAGAAGATTCAAAGAGAGTGAGATGCCAGCTCCTTTCATTCAGTCAGTAGCTTCAATCATTTCTGGTATATGAATAACATGATGTTTTTCAATGGCAAAAATCAATGAATATTGTAAATGCACAAACAGTAATTTCTCCGCATTGCAAGGTGCAATTCTGAAATTTTTTGCTTTTTCCTGCTCCTCTTAGCATGATAAAGAAGATTCAAAGAGAGTGAGATGCCAGCTCCTTTCATTCAGTCAGTAGCTTCAATCATTTCTGGACTTTTTTCAACGGCAAAAATCAATGAATATTGTAAATGCACAAACAGTAATTTCTCCGCATTGCAAGGTGCAATTCTGAAATTTTTTGCTTTTTCCTGCTCCTCTTAGCATGATAAAGAAGATTCAAAGAGAGTGAGATGCCAGCTCCTTTCATTCAGTCAGTAGCTTCAATCATTTCTGGACGTTTTTCAATGGCAAAAATCAATGAATATTGTAAATGCACAAACAGTAATTTCTCCGCATTGCAAGGTGCAATTCTGAAATTTTTTGCTTTTTCCCGCTCCTCTTAGCATGATAAAGAAGATTCAAAGAGAGTGAGGTGCCAGCTCCTTTCATTTAGTCAGAAGCTTCAAACATTTCTGGTATATGAATTACATGTTTTTCAATGGCAAAAATCAATGAATATTGTAAATGCACAAACAGTAATTTCTCCGCATTGCAAGGTGCAATTCTGAAATTTTTTGCTTTTTCCTGCTCCTCTTAGCATGATAAAGAAGATTCAAAGAGAGTGAGATGCCAGCTCCTTTCATTCAGTCAGTAGCTTCAATCATTTCTGGACGTTTTTCAATGGCAAAAATCAATGAATATTGTAAATGCACAAAAAGTAATTTCTCCGCATTGCAAGGTGCAATTCTGAAATTTTTTGCTTTTTCCTGCTCCTCTTAGCATGATAAAGAAGATTCAAAGAGAGTGAGATGCCAGCTCCTTTCATTCAGTCAGTAGCTTCAAACATTTCTGGTATATGAATAACATGATGTTTTTCAATGGCAAAAATCAATGAATATTGTAAATGCACAAACAGTAATTTCTCCGCATTGCAAGGTGCAAGTCTGAAATTTTTTGCTTTTTCCTGCTCCTCTTAGCATGATAAAAAAGATTCAAAGAGAGTGAGATGGCAGCTACTTTCATTCAGTCAGTAGCTTCAATCATTTCTGGACGTTTTTCAATGGTAAAAATCAATGAATATTGTAAATGCACAAACAGTAATTTCTCCACATTGCAAGGTGCAATTCTGAAATTTTTTGCTTTTTCCTGCTCCTCTTAGCATGATAAAGAAGATTCAAAGAGAGTGAGATGCCAGCTCCTTTCATTCAGTCAGTAGCTTCAAACATTTCTGGTATATGAATAACATGATGTTTTTCAATGGCAAAAATCAATGAATATTGTAAATGCACAAACAGTAATTTCTCCGCATTGCAAGGTGCAATTCTGAAATTTCTTGCTTTTTCCTGCTCCTCTTAGCATGATAAAGAAGATTCAAAGAGAGTGAGATGCCAGCTCCTTTCATTCAGTCAGTAGCTTCAATCATTTCTGGTATATGAATAACATGATGTTTTTCAATGGCAAAAATCAATGAATATTGTAAATGCACAAACAGTAATTTCTCCGCATTGCAAGGTGCAATTCTGAAATTTTTTGCTTTTTCCTGCTCCTCTTAGCATGATAAAGAAGATTCAAAGAGAGTGAGATGCCAGCTCCTTTCATTCAGTCAGTAGCTTCAATCATTTCTGGACTTTTTTCAACGGCAAAAATCAATGAATATTGTAAATGCACAAACAGTAATTTCTCCGCATTGCAAGGTGCAATTCTGAAATTTTTTGCTTTTTCCTGCTCCTCTTAGCATGATAAAGAAGATTCAAAGAGAGTGAGATGCCAGCTCCTTTCATTCAGTCAGTAGCTTCAAACATTTCTGGTATATGAATAACATGATGTTTTTCAATGGCAAAAATCAATGAATATTGTAAATGCACAAACAGTAATTTCTCCGCATTGCAAGGTGCAATTCTGAAATTTTTTGCTTTTTCCTGCTCCTCTTAGCATGATAAAGAAGATTCAAAGAGAGTGAGATGCCAGCTCCTTTCATTCAGTCAGTAGCTTCAATCATTTCTGGATGTTTTTCAATGGCAAAAATCAATGAATATTGTAAATGCACAAACTGTAATTTCTCCGCATTGCAAGGTGCAATTCTGAAATTTTTTGCTTTTTCCTGCTCCTCTTAGCATGATAAAGAAGATTCAAAGAGAGTGAGATGCCAGCTCCTTTCATTCAGTCAGTAGCTTCAATCATTTCTGGACGTTTTTCAATGGCAAAAATCAATGAATATTGTAAATGCACAAACAGTAATTTCTCCGCATTGCAAGGTGCAATTCTGAAATTTTTTGCTTTTTCCTGCTCCTCTTAGCATGATAAAGAAGATTCAAAGAGAGTGAGATGCCAGCTCCTTTCATTCAGTCAGTACCTTCAATCATTTCTGGACGTTTTTCAATGGCAAAAATCAATGAATATTGTAAATGCACAAACAGTAATTTTTCCGCATTGCAAGGTGCAATTCTGAAATTTTTTGCTTTTTCCCGCTCCTCTTAGCATGATAAAGAAGATTCAAAGAGAGTGAGGTGCCAGCTCCTTTCATTCAGTCAGTAGCTTCAAACATTTCTGGTATATGAATAACATGTTTTTCAATGGCAAAAATCAATGAATATTGTAAATGCACAAACAGTAATTTCTCCGCATTGCAAGGTGCAATTCTGAAATTTTTTGCTTTTTCCTGCTCCTCTTAGCATGATAAAGAAGATTCAAAGAGAGTGAGATGCCAGCTCCTTTCATTCAGTCAGTAGCTTCAATCATTTCTGGACGTTTTTCAATGGCAAAAATCAATGAATATTGTAAATGCACAAACAGTAATTTCTCCGCATTGCAAGGTGCAATTCTGAAATTTTTTGCTTTTTCCTGCTCCTCTTAGCATGATAAAGAAGATTCAAAGAGAGTGAGATGCCAGCTCCTTTCATTCAGTCAGTAGCTTCAAACATTTCTGGTATATGAATAACATGATGTTTTTCAATGGCAAAAATCAATGAATATTGTAAATGCACAAACAGTAATTTCTCCGCATTGCAAGGTGCAATTCTGAAATTTCTTGCTTTTTCCTGCTCCTCTTAGCATGATAAAGAAGATTCAAAGAGAGTGAGATGCCAGCTCCTTTCATTCAGTCAGTAGCTTCAATCATTTCTGGTATATGAATAACATGATGTTTTTCAATGGCAAAAATCAATGAATATTGTAAATGCACAAACAGTAATTTCTCCGCATTGCAAGGTGCAATTCTGAAATTTTTTGCTTTTTCCTGCTCCTCTTAGCATGATAAAGAAGATTCAAAGAGAGTGAGATGCCAGCTCCTTTCATTCAGTCAGTAGCTTCAATCATTTCTGGACTTTTTTCAACGGCAAAAATCAATGAATATTGTAAATGCACAAACAGTAATTTCTCCGCATTGCAAGGTGCAATTCTGAAATTTTTTGCTTTTTCCTGCTCCTCTTAGCATGATAAAGAAGATTCAAAGAGAGTGAGATGCCAGCTCCTTTCATTCAGTCAGTAGCTTCAAACATTTCTGGTATATGAATAACATGATGTTTTTCAATGGCAAAAATCAATGAATATTGTAAATGCACAAACAGTAATTTCTCCGCATTGCAAGGTGCAATTCTGAAATTTTTTGCTTTTTCCTGCTCCTCTTAGCATGATAAAGAAGATTCAAAGAGAGTGAGATGCCAGCTCCTTTCATTCAGTCAGTAGCTTCAATCATTTCTGGATGTTTTTCAATGGCAAAAATCAATGAATATTGTAAATGCACAAACTGTAATTTCTCCGCATTGCAAGGTGCAATTCTGAAATTTTTTGCTTTTTCCTGCTCCTCTTAGCATGATAAAGAAGATTCAAAGAGAGTGAGATGCCAGCTCCTTTCATTCAGTCAGTAGCTTCAATCATTTCTGGACGTTTTTCAATGGCAAAAATCAATGAATATTGTAAATGCACAAACAGTAATTTCTCCGCATTGCAAGGTGCAATTCTGAAATTTTTTGCTTTTTCCTGCTCCTCTTAGCATGATAAAGAAGATTCAAAGAGAGTGAGATGCCAGCTCCTTTCATTCAGTCAGTACCTTCAATCATTTCTGGACGTTTTTCAATGGCAAAAATCAATGAATATTGTAAATGCACAAACAGTAATTTTTCCGCATTGCAAGGTGCAATTCTGAAATTTTTTGCTTTTTCCCGCTCCTCTTAGCATGATAAAGAAGATTCAAAGAGAGTGAGGTGCCAGCTCCTTTCATTCAGTCAGTAGCTTCAAACATTTCTGGTATATGAATAACATGTTTTTCAATGGCAAAAATCAATGAATATTGTAAATGCACAAACAGTAATTTCTCCGCATTGCAAGGTGCAATTCTGAAATTTTTTGCTTTTTCCTGCTCCTCTTAGCATGATAAAGAAGATTCAAAGAGAGTGAGATGCCAGCTCCTTTCATTCAGTCAGTAGCTTCAATCATTTCTGGACGTTTTTCAATGGCAAAAATCAATGAATATTGTAAATGCACAAACAGTAATTTCTCCGCATTGCAAGGTGCAATTCTGAAATTTTTTGCTTTTTCCTGCTCCTCTTAGCATGATAAAGAAGATTCAAAGAGAGTGAGATGCCAGCTCCTTTCATTCAGTCAGTAGCTTCAAACATTTCTGGTATATGAATAACATGATGTTTTTCAATGGCAAAAATCAATGAATATTGTAAATGCACAAACAGTAATTTCTCCGCATTGCAAGGTGCAATTCTGAAATTTCTTGCTTTTTCCTGCTCCTCTTAGCATGATAAAGAAGATTCAAAGAGAGTGAGATGCCAGCTCCTTTCATTCAGTCAGTAGCTTCAATCATTTCTGGTATATGAATAACATGATGTTTTTCAATGGCAAAAATCAATGAATATTGTAAATGCACAAACAGTAATTTCTCCGCATTGCAAGGTGCAATTCTGAAATTTTTTGCTTTTTCCTGCTCCTCTTAGCATGATAAAGAAGATTCAAAGAGAGTGAGATGCCAGCTCCTTTCATTCAGTCAGTAGCTTCAATCATTTCTGGACTTTTTTCAACGGCAAAAATCAATGAATATTGTAAATGCACAAACAGTAATTTCTCCGCATTGCAAGGTGCAATTCTGAAATTTTTTGCTTTTTCCTGCTCCTCTTAGCATGATAAAGAAGATTCAAAGAGAGTGAGATGCCAGCTCCTTTCATTCAGTCAGTAGCTTCAATCATTTCTGGACGTTTTTCAATGGCAAAAATCAATGTATATTGTAAATGCACAAACAGTAATTTCTCCGCATTGCAAGGTGCAATTCTGAAATTTTTTGCTTTTTCCTGCTCCTCTTAGCATGATAAAGAAGATTCAAAGAGAGTGAGATGCCAGCTCCTTTCATTCAGTCAGTAGCTTCAATCATTTCTGGACGTTTTTCAATGGCAAAAATCAATGAATATTGTAAATGCACAAACTGTAATTTCTCCGCATTGCAAGGTGCAATTCTGAAATTTTTTGCTTTTTCCTGCTCCTCTTAGCATGATAAAGAAGATTCAAAGAGAGTGAGATGCCAGCTCCTTTCATTCAGTCAGTAGCTTCAATCATTTCTGGACGTTTTTCAATGGCAAAAATCAATGAATATTGTAAATGCACAAACTGTAATTTCTCCGCATTGCAAGGTGCAATTCTGAAATTTTTTGCTTTTTCCTGCTCCTCTTAGCATTATAAAGAAGATTCAAAGAGAGTGAGATGCCAGCTCCATTCATTGAGTCAGTAGCTTCAATCATTTCTGGACGTTTTTCAATGGCAAAAATCAATGAATATTGTAAATGCACAAACAGTAATTTCTCCGCATTGCAAGGTGCAATTCTGAAATTTTTTGCTTTTTCCTGCTCCTCTTAGAATGATAAAGAAGATTCAAAGAGAGTGAGATGCCAGCTCCTTTCATTCAGTCAGTACCTTCAATCATTTCTGGACGTTTTTCAATGGCAAAAATCAATGAATATTGTAAATGCACAAACAGTAATTTCTCCGCATTGCAAGGTGCAAGTCTGAAATTTTTTGCTTTTTCCTGCTCCTCTTAGCATGATAAAGAAGATTCAAAGAGAGTGAGATGCCAGCTACTTTCATTCAGTCAGTAGCTTCAATCATTTCTGGACGTTTTTCAATGGTAAAAATCAATGAATATTGTAAATGCACAAACAGTAATTTCTCCACATTGCAAGGTGCAATTCTGAAATTTTTTGCTTTATCCTGCTCCTCTTAGCATGATAAAGAAGATTCAAAGAGATTGAGATGCCAGCTCCTTTCATTCAGTCAGTAGCTTCAAACATTTCTGGTATATGAATAACATGATGTTTTTCAATGGCAAAAATCAATGAATATTGTAAATGCACAAACAGTAATTTCTCCGCATTGCAAGGTGCAATTCTGAAATTTTTTGCTTTTTCCTGCTCCTCTTAGCATGATAAAGAAGATTCAAAGAGAGTGAGATGCCAGCTCCTTTCATTCAGTCAGTAGCTTCAAACATTTCTGGTATATGAATAACATGATGTTTTTCAATGGCAAAAATCAATGAATATTGTAAATGCACAAACAGTAATTTCTCCGCATTGCAAGGTGCAAGTCTGAAATTTTTTGCTTTTTCCTGCTCCTCTTAGCATGATAAAGAAAATTCAAAGAGAGTGAGATGCCAGCTACTTTCATTCAGTCAGTAGCTTCAATCATTTCTGGACGTTTTTCAATGGTAAAAATCAATGAATATTGTAAATGCACAAACAGTAATTTCTCCACATTGCAAGGTGCAATTCTGAAATTTTTTGCTTTTTCCTGCTCCTCTTAGCATGATAAAGAAGATTCAAAGAGAGTGAGATGCCAGCTCCTTTCATTCAGTCAGTAGCTTCAAACATTTCTGGTATATAAATAACATGATGTTTTTCAATGGCAAAAATCAATGAATATTGTAAATGCACAAACAGTAATTTCTCCGCATTGCAAGGTGCAATTCTGAAATTTTTTGCTTTTTCCTGTTCCTCTTAGCATGATAAAGAAGATTCAAAGAGAGTGAGATGCCAGCTCCTTTCATTCAGTCAGTAGCTTCAATCATTTCTGGACGTTTCTCAATGGCAAAAATCAATGAATATTGTAAATGCACAAACTGTAATTTCTCCGCATTGCAAGGTGCAATTCTGAAATTTTTTGCTTTTTCCTGCTCCTCTTAGCATGATAAAGAAGATTCAAAGAGAGTGAGATGCCAGCTCCTTTCATTCAGTCAGTAGCTTCAATCATTTCTGGACGTTTTTCAATGGCAAAAATCAATGAATATTGTAAATGCACAAACAGTAATTTCTCCGCATTGCAAGGTGCAATTCTGAAATTTTTTGCTTTTTCCTGCTCCTCTTAGCATGATAAAGAAGATTCAAAGAGAGTGAGATGCCAGCTCCTTTCATTCAGTCAGTACCTTCAATCATTTCTGGACGTTTTTCAATGGCAAAAATCAATGAATATTGTAAATGCACAAACAGTAATTTCTCCGCATTGCAAGGTGCAATTCTGAAATTTTTTGCTTTTTCCCGCTCCTCTTAGCATGATAAAGAAGATTCAAAGAGAGTGAGGTGCCAGCTCCTTTCATTCAGTCAGTAGCTTCAAACATTTCTGGTATATGAATTACATGTTTTTCAATGGCAAAAATCAATGAATATTGTAAATGCACAAACAGTAATTTCTCCGCATTGCAAGGTGCAATTCTGAAATTTTTTGCTTTTTCCTGCTCCTCTTAGCATGATAAAGAAGATTCAAAGAGAGTGAGATGCCAGCTCCTTTCATTCAGTCAGTAGCTTCAATCATTTCTGGACGTTTTTCAATGGCAAAAATCAATGAATATTGTAAATGCACAAACAGTAATTTCTCCGCATTGCAAGGTGCAATTCTGAAATTTTTTGCTTTTTCCTGCTCCTCTTAGCATGATAAAGAAGATTCAAAGAGAGTGAGATGCCAGCTCCTTTCATTCAGTCAGTAGCTTCAATCATTTCTGGACGTTTTTCAATGGCAAAAATCAATGAATATTGTAAATGCACAAAAAGTAATTTCTCCGCATTGCAAGGTGCAATTCTGAAATTTTTTGCTTTTTCCTGCTCCTCTTAGCATGATAAAGAAGATTCAAAGAGAGTGAGATGCCAGCTCCTTTCATTCAGTCAGTAGCTTCAAACATTTCTGGTATATGAATAACATGATGTTTTTCAATGGCAAAAATCAATGAATATTGTAAATGCACAAACAGTAATTTCTCCGCATTGCAAGGTGCAAGTCTGAAATTTTTTGCTTTTTCCTGCTCCTCTTAGCATGATAAAAAAGATTCAAAGAGAGTGAGATGGCAGCTACTTTCATTCAGTCAGTAGCTTCAATCATTTCTGGACGTTTTTCAATGGTAAAAATCAATGAATATTGTAAATGCACAAACAGTAATTTCTCCACATTGCAAGGTGCAATTCTGAAATTTTTTGCTTTTTCCTGCTCCTCTTAGCATGATAAAGAAAATTCAAAGAGAGTGAGATGCCAGCTACATTCATTCAGTCAGTAGCTTCAATCATTTCTGGACGTTTTTCAATGGTAAAAATCAATGAATATTGTAAATGCACAAACAGTAATTTCTCCACATTGCAAGGTGCAATTCTGAAATTTTTTGCTTTTTCCTGCTCCTCTTAGCATGATAAAGAAGATTCAAAGAGAGTGAGATGCCAGCTCCTTTCATTCAGTCAGTAGCTTCAAACATTTCTGGTATATAAATAACATGATGTTTTTCAATGGCAAAAATCAATGAATATTGTAAATGCACAAACAGTAATTTCTCCGCATTGCAAGGTGCAATTCTGAAATTTTTTGCTTTTTCCTGTTCCTCTTAGCATGATAAAGAAGATTCAAAGAGAGTGAGATGCCAGCTCCTTTCATTCAATCAGTAGCTTCAATCATTTCTGGACGTTTCTCAATGGCAAAAATCAATGAATATTGTAAATGCAAAAACTGTAATTTCTCCGCATTGCAAGGTGCAATTCTGAAATTTTTTGCTTTTTCCTGCTCCTCTTAGCATGATAAAGAAGATTCAAAGAGAGTGAGATGCCAGCTCCTTTCATTCAGTCAGTAGCTTCAATCATTTCTGGACGTTTTTCAATGGCAAAAATCAATGAATATTGTAAATGCACAAACAGTAATTTCTCCGCATTGCAAGGTGCAATTCTGAAATTTTTTGCTTTTTCCTGCTCCTCTTAGCATGATAAAGAAGATTCAAAGAGAGTGAGATGCCAGCTCCTTTCATTCAGTCAGTAGCTTCAATCATTTCTGGACGTTTTTCAATGGCAAAAATCAATGAATATTGTAAATGCACAAACAGTAATTTCTCCGCATTGCAAGGTGCAATTCTGAAATTTTTTGCTTTTTCCCGCTCCTCTTAGCATGATAAAGAAGATTCAAAGAGAGTGAGGTGCCAGCTCCTTTCATTCAGTCAGTAGCTTCAAACATTTCTGGTATATGAATTACATGTTTTTCAATGGCAAAAATCAATGAATATTGTAAATGCACAAACAGTAATTTCTCCGCATTGCAAGGTGCAATTCTGATATTTTTTGCTTTTTCCTGCTCCTCTTAGCATGATAAAGAAGATTCAAAGAGAGTGAGATGCCAGCTCCTTTCATTCAGTCAGTAGCTTCAATCATTTCTGGACGTTTTTCAATGGCAAAAATCAATGAATATTGTAAATGCACAAACAGTAATTTCTCCGCATTGCAAGGTGCAATTCTGAAATTTTTTGCTTTTTCCTGCTCCTCTTAGCATGATAAAGAAGATTCAAAGAGAGTGAGATGCCAGCTCCTTTCATTCAGTCAGTAGCTTCAATCATTTCTGGACGTTTTTCAATGGCAAAAATCAATGAATATTGTAAATGCACAAAAAGTAATTTCTCCGCATTGCAAGGTGCAATTCTGAAATTTTTTGCTTTTTCCTGCTCCTCTTAGCATGATAAAGAAGATTCAAAGAGAGTGAGATGCCAGCTCCTTTCATTCAGTCAGTAGCTTCAAACATTTCTGGTATATGAATAACATGATGTTTTTCAATGGCAAAAATCAATGAATATTGTAAATGCACAAACAGTAATTTCTCCGCATTGCAAGGTGCAAGTCTGAAATTTTTTGCTTTTTCCTGCTCCTCTTAGCATGATAAAGAAAATTCAAAGAGAGTGAGATGCCAGCTACATTCATTCAGTCAGTAGCTTCAATCATTTCTGGACGTTTTTCAATGGTAAAAATCAATGAATATTGTAAATGCACAAACAGTAATTTCTCCACATTGCAAGGTGCAATTCTGAAATTTTTTGCTTTTTCCTGCTCCTCTTAGCATGATAAAGAAGATTCAAAGAGAGTGAGATGCCAGCTCCTTTCATTCAGTCAGTAGCTTCAAACATTTCTGGTATATAAATAACACGATGTTTTTCAATGGCAAAAATCAATGAATATTGTAAATGCACAAACAGTAATTTCTCCGCATTGCAAGGTGCAATTCTGAAATTTTTTGCTTTTTCCTGTTCCTCTTAGCATGATAAAGAAGATTCAAAGAGAGTGAGATGCCAGCTCCTTTCATTCAGTCAGTAGCTTCAATCATTTCTGGACGTTTCTCAATGGCAAAAATCAATGAATATTGTAAATGCAAAAACTGTAATTTCTCCGCATTGCAAGGTGCAATTCTGAAATTTTTTGCTTTTTCCTGCTCCTCTTAGCATGATAAAGAAGATTCAAAGAGAGTGAGATGCCAGCTCCTTTCATTCAGTCAGTAGCTTCAATCATTTCTGGACGTTTTTCAATGGCAAAAATCAATGAATATTGTAAATGCACAAACAGTAATTTCTCCGCATTGCAAGGTGCAATTCTGAAATTTTTTGCTTTTTCCTGCTCCTCTTAGCATGATAAAGAAGATTCAAAGAGAGTGAGATGCCAGCTCCTTTCATTCAGTCAGTAGCTTCAATCATTTCTGGACGTTTTTCAATGGCAAAAATCAATGAATATTGTAAATGCACAAAAAGTAATTTCTCCGCATTGCAAGGTGCAATTCTGAAATTTTTTGCTTTTTCCTGCTCCTCTTAGCATGATAAAGAAGATTCAAAGAGAGTGAGATGCCAGCTCCTTTCATTCAGTCAGTAGCTTCAAACATTTCTGGTATATGAATAACATGATGTTTTTCAATGGCAAAAATCAATGAATATTGTAAATGCACAAACAGTAATTTCTCCGCATTGCAAGGTGCAAGTCTGAAATTTTTTGCTTTTTCCTGCTCCTCTTAGCATGATAAAAAAGATTCAAAGAGAGTGAGATGGCAGCTACTTTCATTCAGTCAGTAGCTTCAATCATTTCTGGACGTTTTTCAATGGTAAAAATCAATGAATATTGTAAATGCACAAACAGTAATTTCTCCACATTGCAAGGTGCAATTCTGAAATTTTTTGCTTTTTCCTGCTCCTCTTAGCATGATAAAGAAAATTCAAAGAGAGTGAGATGCCAGCTACATTCATTCAGTCAGTAGCTTCAATCATTTCTGGACGTTTTTCAATGGTAAAAATCAATGAATATTGTAAATGCACAAACAGTAATTTCTCCACATTGCAAGGTGCAATTCTGAAATTTTTTGCTTTTTCCTGCTCCTCTTAGCATGATAAAGAAGATTCAAAGAGAGTGAGATGCCAGCTCCTTTCATTCAGTCAGTAGCTTCAAACATTTCTGGTATATAAATAACATGATGTTTTTCAATGGCAAAAATCAATGAATATTGTAAATGCACAAACAGTAATTTCTCCGCATTGCAAGGTGCAATTCTGAAATTTTTTGCTTTTTCCTGTTCCTCTTAGCATGATAAAGAAGATTCAAAGAGAGTGAGATGCCAGCTCCTTTCATTCAGTCAGTAGCTTCAATCATTTCTGGACGTTTCTCAATGGCAAAAATCAATGAATATTGTAAATGCAAAAACTGTAATTTCTCCGCATTGCAAGGTGCAATTCTGAAATTTTTTGCTTTTTCCTGCTCCTCTTAGCATGATAAAGAAGATTCAAAGAGAGTGAGATGCCAGCTCCTTTCATTCAGTCAGTAGCTTCAATCATTTCTGGACGTTTTTCAATGGCAAAAATCAATGAATATTGTAAATGCACAAACAGTAATTTCTCCGCATTGCAAGGTGCAATTCTGAAATTTTTTGCTTTTTCCTGCTCCTCTTAGCATGATAAAGAAGATTCAAAGAGAGTGAGATGCCAGCTCCTTTCATTCAGTCAGTAGCTTCAATCATTTCTGGACGTTTTTCAATGGCAAAAATCAATGAATATTGTAAATGCACAAACAGTAATTTCTCCGCATTGCAAGGTGCAATTCTGAAATTTTTTGCTTTTTCCCGCTCCTCTTAGCATGATAAAGAAGATTCAAAGAGAGTGAGGTGCCAGCTCCTTTCATTCAGTCAGTAGCTTCAAACATTTCTGGTATATGAATTACATGTTTTTCAATGGCAAAAATCAATGAATATTGTAAATGCACAAACAGTAATTTCTCCGCATTGCAAGGTGCAATTCTGAAATTTTTTGCTTTTTCCTGCTCCTCTTAGCATGATAAAGAAGATTCAAAGAGAGTGAGATGCCAGCTCCTTTCATTCAGTCAGTAGCTTCAATCATTTCTGGACGTTTTTCAATGGCAAAAATCAATGAATATTGTAAATGCACAAACAGTAATTTCTCCGCATTGCAAGGTGCAATTCTGAAATTTTTTGCTTTTTCCTGCTCCTCTTAGCATGATAAAGAAGATTCAAAGAGAGTGAGATGCCAGCTCCTTTCATTCAGTCAGTAGCTTCAATCATTTCTGGACGTTTTTCAATGGCAAAAATCAATGAATATTGTAAATGCACAAAAAGTAATTTCTCCGCATTGCAAGGTGCAATTCTGAAATTTTTTGCTTTTTCCTGCTCCTCTTAGCATGATAAAGAAGATTCAAAGAGAGTGAGATGCCAGCTCCTTTCATTCAGTCAGTAGCTTCAAACATTTCTGGTATATGAATAACATGATGTTTTTCAATGGCAAAAATCAATGAATATTGTAAATGCACAAACAGTAATTTCTCCGCATTGCAAGGTGCAAGTCTGAAATTTTTTGCTTTTTCCTGCTCCTCTTAGCATGATAAAGAAAATTCAAAGAGAGTGAGATGCCAGCTACATTCATTCAGTCAGTAGCTTCAATCATTTCTGGACGTTTTTCAATGGTAAAAATCAATGAATATTGTAAATGCACAAACAGTAATTTCTCCACATTGCAAGGTGCAATTCTGAAATTTTTTGCTTTTTCCTGCTCCTCTTAGCATGATAAAGAAGATTCAAAGAGAGTGAGATGCCAGCTCCTTTCATTCAGTCAGTAGCTTCAAACATTTCTGGTATATAAATAACACGATGTTTTTCAATGGCAAAAATCAATGAATATTGTAAATGCACAAACAGTAATTTCTCCGCATTGCAAGGTGCAATTCTGAAATTTTTTGCTTTTTCCTGTTCCTCTTAGCATGATAAAGAAGATTCAAAGAGAGTGAGATGCCAGCTCCTTTCATTCAGTCAGTAGCTTCAATCATTTCTGGACGTTTCTCAATGGCAAAAATCAATGAATATTGTAAATGCAAAAACTGTAATTTCTCCGCATTGCAAGGTGCAATTCTGAAATTTTTTGCTTTTTCCTGCTCCTCTTAGCATGATAAAGAAGATTCAAAGAGAGTGAGATGCCAGCTCCTTTCATTCAGTCAGTAGCTTCAATCATTTCTGGACGTTTTTCAATGGCAAAAATCAATGAATATTGTAAATGCACAAACAGTAATTTCTCCGCATTGCAAGGTGCAATTCTGAAATTTTTTGCTTTTTCCTGCTCCTCTTAGCATGATAAAGAAGATTCAAAGAGAGTGAGATGCCAGCTCCTTTCATTCAGTCAGTAGCTTCAATCATTTCTGGACGTTTTTCAATGGCAAAAATCAATGAATATTGTAAATGCACAAACAGTAATTTCTCCGCATTGCAAGGTGCAATTCTGAAATTTTTTGCTTTTTCCCGCTCCTCTTAGCATGATAAAGAAGATTCAAAGAGAGTGAGGTGCCAGCTCCTTTCATTCAGTCAGTAGCTTCAAACATTTCTGGTATATGAATTACATGTTTTTCAATGGCAAAAATCAATGAATATTGTAAATGCACAAACAGTAATTTCTCCGCATTGCAAGGTGCAATTCTGAAATTTTTTGCTTTTTCCTGCTCCTCTTAGCATGATAAAGAAGATTCAAAGAGAGTGAGATGCCAGCTCCTTTCATTCAGTCAGTAGCTTCAATCATTTCTGGACGTTTTTCAATGGCAAAAATCAATGAATATTGTAAATGCACAAACAGTAATTTCTCCGCATTGCAAGGTGCAATTCTGAAATTTTTTGCTTTTTCCTGCTCCTCTTAGCATGATAAAGAAGATTCAAAGAGAGTGAGATGCCAGCTCCTTTCATTCAGTCAGTAGCTTCAATCATTTCTGGACGTTTTTCAATGGCAAAAATCAATGAATATTGTAAATGCACAAAAAGTAATTTCTCCGCATTGCAAGGTGCAATTCTGAAATTTTTTGCTTTTTCCTGCTCCTCTTAGCATGATAAAGAAGATTCAAAGAGAGTGAGATGCCAGCTCCTTTCATTCAGTCAGTAGCTTCAAACATTTCTGGTATATGAATAACATGATGTTTTTCAATGGCAAAAATCAATGAATATTGTAAATGCACAAACAGTAATTTCTCCGCATTGCAAGGTGCAAGTCTGAAATTTTTTGCTTTTTCCTGCTCCTCTTAGCATGATAAAAAAGATTCAAAGAGAGTGAGATGGCAGCTACTTTCATTCAGTCAGTAGCTTCAATCATTTCTGGACGTTTTTCAATGGTAAAAATCAATGAATATTGTAAATGCACAAACAGTAATTTCTCCACATTGCAAGGTGCAATTCTGAAATTTTTTGCTTTTTCCTGCTCCTCTTAGCATGATAAAGAAGATTCAAAGAGAGTGAGATGCCAGCTCCTTTCATTCAGTCAGTAGCTTCAAACATTTCTGGTATATGAATAACATGATGTTTTTCAATGGCAAAAATCAATGAATATTGTAAATGCACAAACAGTAATTTCTCCGCATTGCAAGGTGCAATTCTGAAATTTCTTGCTTTTTCCTGCTCCTCTTAGCATGATAAAGAAGATTCAAAGAGAGTGAGATGCCAGCTCCTTTCATTCAGTCAGTAGCTTCAATCATTTCTGGTATATGAATAACATGATGTTTTTCAATGGCAAAAATCAATGAATATTGTAAATGCACAAACAGTAATTTCTCCGCATTGCAAGGTGCAATTCTGAAATTTTTTGCTTTTTCCTGCTCCTCTTAGCATGATAAAGAAGATTCAAAGAGAGTGAGATGCCAGCTCCTTTCATTCAGTCAGTAGCTTCAATCATTTCTGGACTTTTTTCAACGGCAAAAATCAATGAATATTGTAAATGCACAAACAGTAATTTCTCCGCATTGCAAGGTGCAATTCTGAAATTTTTTGCTTTTTCCTGCTCCTCTTAGCATGATAAAGAAGATTCAAAGAGAGTGAGATGCCAGCTCCTTTCATTCAGTCAGTAGCTTCAAACATTTCTGGTATATGAATAACATGATGTTTTTCAATGGCAAAAATCAATGAATATTGTAAATGCACAAACAGTAATTTCTCCGCATTGCAAGGTGCAATTCTGAAATTTTTTGCTTTTTCCTGCTCCTCTTAGCATGATAAAGAAGATTCAAAGAGAGTGAGATGCCAGCTCCTTTCATTCAGTCAGTAGCTTCAATCATTTCTGGATGTTTTTCAATGGCAAAAATCAATGAATATTGTAAATGCACAAACTGTAATTTCTCCGCATTGCAAGGTGCAATTCTGAAATTTTTTGCTTTTTCCTGCTCCTCTTAGCATGATAAAGAAGATTCAAAGAGAGTGAGATGCCAGCTCCTTTCATTCAGTCAGTAGCTTCAATCATTTCTGGACGTTTTTCAATGGCAAAAATCAATGAATATTGTAAATGCACAAACAGTAATTTCTCCGCATTGCAAGGTGCAATTCTGAAATTTTTTGCTTTTTCCTGCTCCTCTTAGCATGATAAAGAAGATTCAAAGAGAGTGAGATGCCAGCTCCTTTCATTCAGTCAGTACCTTCAATCATTTCTGGACGTTTTTCAATGGCAAAAATCAATGAATATTGTAAATGCACAAACAGTAATTTTTCCGCATTGCAAGGTGCAATTCTGAAATTTTTTGCTTTTTCCCGCTCCTCTTAGCATGATAAAGAAGATTCAAAGAGAGTGAGGTGCCAGCTCCTTTCATTCAGTCAGTAGCTTCAAACATTTCTGGTATATGAATAACATGTTTTTCAATGGCAAAAATCAATGAATATTGTAAATGCACAAACAGTAATTTCTCCGCATTGCAAGGTGCAATTCTGAAATTTTTTGCTTTTTCCTGCTCCTCTTAGCATGATAAAGAAGATTCAAAGAGAGTGAGATGCCAGCTCCTTTCATTCAGTCAGTAGCTTCAATCATTTCTGGACGTTTTTCAATGGCAAAAATCAATGAATATTGTAAATGCACAAACAGTAATTTCTCCGCATTGCAAGGTGCAATTCTGAAATTTTTTGCTTTTTCCTGCTCCTCTTAGCATGATAAAGAAGATTCAAAGAGAGTGAGATGCCAGCTCCTTTCATTCAGTCAGTAGCTTCAATCATTTCTGGACGTTTTTCAATGGCAAAAATCAATGAATATTGTAAATGCACAAACAGTAATTTCTCCGCATTGCAAGGTGCAATTCTGAAATTTTTTGCTTTTTCCTGCTCCTCTTAGCATGATAAAGAAGATTCAAAGAGAGTGAGATGCCAGCTCCTTTCATTCAGTCAGTAGCTTCAAACATTTCTGGTATATGAATAACATGATGTTTTTCAATGGCAAAAATCAATGAATATTGTAAATGCACAAACAGTAATTTCTCCGCATTGCAAGGTGCAATTCTGAAATTTCTTGCTTTTTCCTGCTCCTCTTAGCATGATAAAGAAGATTCAAAGAGAGTGAGATGCCAGCTCCTTTCATTCAGTCAGTAGCTTCAATCATTTCTGGTATATGAATAACATGATGTTTTTCAATGGCAAAAATCAATGAATATTGTAAATGCACAAACAGTAATTTCTCCGCATTGCAAGGTGCAATTCTGAAATTTTTTGCTTTTTCCTGCTCCTCTTAGCATGATAAAGAAGATTCAAAGAGAGTGAGATGCCAGCTCCTTTCATTCAGTCAGTAGCTTCAATCATTTCTGGACTTTTTTCAACGGCAAAAATCAATGAATATTGTAAATGCACAAACAGTAATTTCTCCGCATTGCAAGGTGCAATTCTGAAATTTTTTGCTTTTTCCTGCTCCTCTTAGCATGATAAAGAAGATTCAAAGAGAGTGAGATGCCAGCTCCTTTCATTCAGTCAGTAGCTTCAATCATTTCTGGACGTTTTTCAATGGCAAAAATCAATGTATATTGTAAATGCACAAACAGTAATTTCTCCGCATTGCAAGGTGCAATTCTGAAATTTTTTGCTTTTTCCTGCTCCTCTTAGCATGATAAAGAAGATTCAAAGAGAGTGAGATGCCAGCTCCTTTCATTCAGTCAGTAGCTTCAATCATTTCTGGACGTTTTTCAATGGCAAAAATCAATGAATATTGTAAATGCACAAACTGTAATTTCTCCGCATTGCAAGGTGCAATTCTGAAATTTTTTGCTTTTTCCTGCTCCTCTTAGCATGATAAAGAAGATTCAAAGAGAGTGAGATGCCAGCTCCTTTCATTCAGTCAGTAGCTTCAATCATTTCTGGACGTTTTTCAATGGCAAAAATCAATGAATATTGTAAATGCACAAACTGTAATTTCTCCGCATTGCAAGGTGCAATTCTGAAATTTTTTGCTTTTTCCTGCTCCTCTTAGCATGATAAAGAAGATTCAAAGAGAGTGAGATGCCAGCTCCATTCATTGAGTCAGTAGCTTCAATCATTTCTGGACGTTTTTCAATGGCAAAAATCAATGAATATTGTAAATGCACAAACAGTAATTTCTCCGCATTGCAAGGTGCAATTCTGAAATTTTTTGCTTTTTCCTGCTCCTCTTAGAATGATAAAGAAGATTCAAAGAGAGTGAGATGCCAGCTCCTTTCATTCAGTCAGTACCTTCAATCATTTCTGGACGTTTTTCAATGGCAAAAATCAATGAATATTGTAAATGCACAAACAGTAATTTCTCCGCATTGCAAGGTGCAATTCTGAAATTTTTTGCTTTTTCCTGCTCCTCTTAGCATGATAAAGAAGATTCAAAGAGAGTGAGATGCCAGTTCCTTTCATTCAGTCAGTAGCTTCAAACATTTCTGGTATATGAATAACATGATGTTTTTCAATGGCAAAAATCAATGAATATTGTAAATGCACAAACAGTAATTTCTCCGCATTGCAAGGTGCAAGTCTGAAATTTTTTGCTTTTTCCTGCTCCTCTTAGCATGATAAAGAAGATTCAAAGAGAGTGAGATGCCAGCTACTTTCATTCAGTCAGTAGCTTCAATCATTTCTGGACGTTTTTCAATGGTAAAAATCAATGAATATTGTAAATGCACAAACAGTAATTTCTCCACATTGCAAGGTGCAATTCTGAAATTTTTTGCTTTATCCTGCTCCTCTTAGCATGATAAAGAAGATTCAAAGAGATTGAGATGCCAGCTCCTTTCATTCAGTCAGTAGCTTCAAACATTTCTGGTATATGAATAACATGATGTTTTTCAATGGCAAAAATCAATGAATATTGTAAATGCACAAACAGTAATTTCTCCGCATTGCAAGGTGCAATTCTGAAATTTTTTGCTTTTTCCTGCTCCTCTTAGCATGATAAAGAAGATTCAAAGAGAGTGAGATGCCAGCTCCTTTCATTCAGTCAGTAGCTTCAAACATTTCTGGTATATGAATAACATGATGTTTTTCAATGGCAAAAATCAATGAATATTGTAAATGCACAAACAGTAATTTCTCCGCATTGCAAGGTGCAAGTCTGAAATTTTTTGCTTTTTCCTGCTCCTCTTAGCATGATAAAGAAAATTCAAAGAGAGTGAGATGCCAGCTACTTTCATTCAGTCAGTAGCTTCAATCATTTCTGGACGTTTTTCAATGGTAAAAATCAATGAATATTGTAAATGCACAAACAGTAATTTCTCCACATTGCAAGGTGCAATTCTGAAATTTTTTGCTTTTTCCTGCTCCTCTTAGCATGATAAAGAAGATTCAAAGAGAGTGAGATGCCAGCTCCTTTCATTCAGTCAGTAGCTTCAAACATTTCTGGTATATAAATAACATGATGTTTTTCAATGGCAAAAATCAATGAATATTGTAAATGCACAAACAGTAATTTCTCCGCATTGCAAGGTGCAATTCTGAAATTTTTTGCTTTTTCCTGTTCCTCTTAGCATGATAAAGAAGATTCAAAGAGAGTGAGATGCCAGCTCCTTTCATTCAGTCAGTAGCTTCAATCATTTCTGGACGTTTCTCAATGGCAAAAATCAATGAATATTGTAAATGCACAAACTGTAATTTCTCCGCATTGCAAGGTGCAATTCTGAAATTTTTTGCTTTTTCCTGCTCCTCTTAGCATGATAAAGAAGATTCAAAGAGAGTGAGATGCCAGCTCCTTTCATTCAGTCAGTAGCTTCAATCATTTCTGGACGTTTTTCAATGGCAAAAATCAATGAATATTGTAAATGCACAAACAGTAATTTCTCCGCATTGCAAGGTGCAATTCTGAAATTTTTTGCTTTTTCCTGCTCCTCTTAGCATGATAAAGAAGATTCAAAGAGAGTGAGATGCCAGCTCCTTTCATTCAGTCAGTACCTTCAATCATTTCTGGACGTTTTTCAATGGCAAAAATCAATGAATATTGTAAATGCACAAACAGTAATTTCTCCGCATTGCAAGGTGCAATTCTGAAATTTTTTGCTTTTTCCCGCTCCTCTTAGCATGATAAAGAAGATTCAAAGAGAGTGAGGTGCCAGCTCCTTTCATTCAGTCAGTAGCTTCAAACATTTCTGGTATATGAATTACATGTTTTTCAATGGCAAAAATCAATGAATATTGTAAATGCACAAACAGTAATTTCTCCGCATTGCAAGGTGCAATTCTGAAATTTTTTGCTTTTTCCTGCTCCTCTTAGCATGATAAAGAAGATTCAAAGAGAGTGAGATGCCAGCTCCTTTCATTCAGTCAGTAGCTTCAATCATTTCTGGACGTTTTTCAATGGCAAAAATCAATGAATATTGTAAATGCACAAACAGTAATTTCTCCGCATTGCAAGGTGCAATTCTGAAATTTTTTGCTTTTTCCTGCTCCTCTTAGCATGATAAAGAAGATTCAAAGAGAGTGAGATGCCAGCTCCTTTCATTCAGTCAGTAGCTTCAATCATTTCTGGACGTTTTTCAATGGCAAAAATCAATGAATATTGTAAATGCACAAAAAGTAATTTCTCCGCATTGCAAGGTGCAATTCTGAAATTTTTTGCTTTTTCCTGCTCCTCTTAGCATGATAAAGAAGATTCAAAGAGAGTGAGATGCCAGCTCCTTTCATTCAGTCAGTAGCTTCAAACATTTCTGGTATATGAATAACATGATGTTTTTCAATGGCAAAAATCAATGAATATTGTAAATGCACAAACAGTAATTTCTCCGCATTGCAAGGTGCAAGTCTGAAATTTTTTGCTTTTTCCTGCTCCTCTTAGCATGATAAAAAAGATTCAAAGAGAGTGAGATGGCAGCTACTTTCATTCAGTCAGTAGCTTCAATCATTTCTGGACGTTTTTCAATGGTAAAAATCAATGAATATTGTAAATGCACAAACAGTAATTTCTCCACATTGCAAGGTGCAATTCTGAAATTTTTTGCTTTTTCCTGCTCCTCTTAGCATGATAAAGAAGATTCAAAGAGAGTGAGATGCCAGCTCCTTTCATTCAGTCAGTAGCTTCAAACATTTCTGGTATATGAATAACATGATGTTTTTCAATGGCAAAAATCAATGAATATTGTAAATGCACAAACAGTAATTTCTCCGCATTGCAAGGTGCAATTCTGAAATTTCTTGCTTTTTCCTGCTCCTCTTAGCATGATAAAGAAGATTCAAAGAGAGTGAGATGCCAGCTCCTTTCATTCAGTCAGTAGCTTCAATCATTTCTGGTATATGAATAACATGATGTTTTTCAATGGCAAAAATCAATGAATATTGTAAATGCACAAACAGTAATTTCTCCGCATTGCAAGGTGCAATTCTGAAATTTTTTGCTTTTTCCTGCTCCTCTTAGCATGATAAAGAAGATTCAAAGAGAGTGAGATGCCAGCTCTTTTCATTCAGTCAGTAGCTTCAATCATTTCTGGACTTTTTTCAACGGCAAAAATCAATGAATATTGTAAATGCACAAACAGTAATTTCTCCGCATTGCAAGGTGCAATTCTGAAATTTTTTGCTTTTTCCTGCTCCTCTTAGCATGATAAAGAAGATTCAAAGAGAGTGAGATGCCAGCTCCTTTCATTCAGTCAGTAGCTTCAATCATTTCTGGACGTTTTTCAATGGCAAAAATCAATGTATATTGTAAATGCACAAACAGTAATTTCTCCGCATTGCAAGGTGCAATTCTGAAATTTTTTGCTTTTTCCTGCTCCTCTTAGCATGATAAAGAAGATTCAAAGAGAGTGAGATGCCAGCTCCTTTCATTCAGTCAGTAGCTTCAATCATTTCTGGACGTTTTTCAATGGCAAAAATCAATGAATATTGTAAATGCACAAACAGTAATTTCTCCGCATTGCAAGGTGCAATTCTGAAATTTTTTGCTTTTTCCTGCTCCTCTTAGCATGATAAAGAAGATTCAAAGAGAGTGAGATGCCAGCTCCTTTCATTCAGTCAGTAGCTTCAAACATTTCTGGTATATGAATAACATGATGTTTTTCAATGGCAAAAATCAATGAATTTTGTAAATGCACAAACAGCAATTTCTCCGCATTGCAAGGTGCAATTCTGAAATTTTTTGCTTTTTCCTGCTCCTCTTAGCATGATAAAGAAGATTCAAAGAGAGTGAGATGCCAGCTCCTTTCATTCAGTCAGTAGCTTCAATCATTTCTGGACGTTTTTCAATGGCAAAAATCAATGTATATTGTAAATGCACAAACAGTAATTTCTCCGCATTGCAAGGTGCAATTCTGAAATTTTTTGCTTTTTCCTGCTCCTCTTAGCATGATAAAGAAGATTCAAAGAGAGTGAGATGCCAGCTCCTTTCATTCAGTCAGTAGCTTCAATCATTTCTGGACGTTTTTCAATGGCAAAAATCAATGAATATTGTAAATGCACAAACAGTAATTTCTCCGCATTGCAAGGTGCAATTCTGAAATTTTTTGCTTTTTCCTGCTCCTCTTAGCATGATAAAGAAGATTCAAAGAGAGTGAGATGCCAGCTCCTTTCATTCAGTCAGTAGCTTCAAACATTTCTGGTATATGAATAACATGATGTTTTTCAATGGCAAAAATCAATGAATTTTGTAAATGCACAAACAGCAATTTCTCCGCATTGCAAGGTGCAATTCTGAAATTTTTTGCTTTTTCCTGCTCCTCTTAGCATGATAAAGAAGATTCAAAGAGAGTGAGATGCCAGCTCCTTTCATTCAGTCAGTAGCTTCAATCATTTCTGGACGTTTTTCAATGGCAAAAATCAATGAATATTGTAAATGCACAAACAGTAATTTCTCCGCATTGCGAGGTGCAATTCTGAAATTTTTTGCTTTTTCCTGCTCCTCTTAGCATGATAAAGAAGATTCAAAGAGAGTGAGATGCCAGCTCCTTTCATTCAGTCAGTAGCTTCAATCATTTCTGGTATGTGAATAACATGATGTTTTTCAATGGCAAAAATCAATGAATATTGTAAATGCACAAACAGTAATTTCTCCGCATTGCAAGGTGCAATTCTGAAATGTTTTGCTTTTTCCTGCTCCTCTTAGCATGATAAAGAAGATTCAAAGAGAGTGAGATGCCAGCTCCTTTCATTCAGTCAGTAGCTTCAATCATTTCTGGTATATGAATAACATGATGTTTTTCAATGGCAAAAATCAATGAATATTGTAAATGCACAAACAGTAATTTATTCGCATTGCAAGGTGCAATTCTGAAATTTTTTGGTTTTTCCTGCTCCTCTTAGCATGATAAAGAAGATTCAAAGAGAGTGAGATGCCAGCTCCTTTCATTCAGTCAGTAGCTTCAAACATTTCTGGTATATGAATAACATGATGTTTTTCAATGGCAAAAATCAATGAATATTGTAAATGCACAAACAGTAATTTCTCCGCATTGCAAGGTGCAATTCTGAAATTTTTTGCCTTTTCCTGCTCCTCTTAGCATGATAAAGAAGATTCAAAGAGAGTGAGATGCCAGCTCCTTTCATTCAGTCAGTAGCTTCAATCATTTCTGGACGTTTTTCAATGTCAAAAATCAATGTATATTGTAAATGCACAAACAGTAATTTCTCCGCATTGCAAGGTGCAATTCTGAAATTTTTTGCTTTTTCCTGCTCCTCTTAGCATGATAAAGAAGATTCAAAGAGAGTGAGATGCCAGCTCCTTTCATTCAGTCAGTAGCTTCAATCATTTCTGGACGTTTTTCAATGGCAAAAATCAATGAATATTGTAAATGCACAAACAGTAATTTCTCCGCATTGCAAGGTGCAATTCTGAAATTTTTTGCTTTTTCCTGCTCCTCTTAGCATGATAAAGAAGATTCAAAGAGAGTGAGATGCCAGCTCCTTTCATTCAGTCAGTAGCTTCAAACATTTCTGGTATATGAATAACATGATGTTTTTCAATGGCAAAAATCAATGAATTTTGTAAATGCACAAACAGCAATTTCTCCGCATTGCAAGGTGCAATTCTGAAATTTTTTGCTTTTTCCTGCTCCTCTTAGCATGATAAAGAAGATTCAAAGAGAGTGAGATGCCAGCTCCTTTCATTCAGTCAGTAGCTTCAATCATTTCTGGACGTTTTTCAATGGCAAAAATCAATGAATATTGTAAATGCACAAACAGTAATTTCTCCGCATTGCGAGGTGCAATTCTGAAATTTTTTGCTTTTTCCTGCTCCTCTTAGCATGATAAAGAAGATTCAAAGAGAGTGAGATGCCAGCTCCTTTCATTCAGTCAGTAGCTTCAATCATTTCTGGTATGTGAATAACATGATGTTTTTCAATGGCAAAAATCAATGAATATTGTAAATGCACAAACAGTAATTTCTCCGCATTGCAAGGTGCAATTCTGAAATGTTTTGCTTTTTCCTGCTCCTCTTAGCATGATAAAGAAGATTCAAAGAGAGTGAGATGCCAGCTCCTTTCATTCAGTCAGTAGCTTCAATCATTTCTGGTATATGAATAACATGATGTTTTTCAATGGCAAAAATCAATGAATATTGTAAATGCACAAACAGTAATTTATTCGCATTGCAAGGTGCAATTCTGAAATTTTTTGGTTTTTCCTGCTCCTTTTAGCATGATAAAGAAGATTCAAAGAGAGTGAGATGCCAGCTCCTTTCATTCAGTCAGTAGCTTCAAACATTTCTGGTATATGAATAACATGATGTTTTTCAATGGCAAAAATCAATGAATATTGTAAATGCACAAACAGTAATTTCTCCGCATTGCAAGGTGCAATTCTGAAATTTTTTGCCTTTTCCTGCTCCTCTTAGCATGATAAAGAAGATTCAAAGAGAGTGAGATGCCAGCTCCTTTCATTCAGTCAGTAGCTTCAATCATTTCTGGACGTTTTTCAATGGCAAAAATCAATGAATATTGTAAATGCACAAACAGTAATTTCTCCGCATTGCAAGGTGCAATTCTGAAATTTTTTGCTTTTTCCTGCTCCTCTTAGCATGATAAAGAAGATTCAAAGAGAGTGAGATTCCAGCTCCTTTCATTCAGTCAGTAGCTTCAAACATTTCTGGTATATGAATAACATGATGTTTTTCAATGGCAAAAATCAATGAATATTGTAAATGCACAAACAGTAATTTCTCCGCATTGCAAGGTGCAATTCTGAAATTTTTTGCTTTTTCCTGCTCCTCTTAGCATGATAAAGAAGATTCAAAGAGAGTGAGATGCCAGCTCCTTTCATTCAGTCAGTAGCTTCAATCATTTCTGGACGTTTTTCAATGGCAAAAATCAATGAATATTGTAAATGCACAAACAGTAATTTCTCCGCATTGCAAGGTGCAATTCTGAAATTTTTTGCTTTTTCCTGCTCCTCTTAGCATGATAAAGAAGATTCAAAGAGAGTGAGATGCCAGCTCCTTTCATTCAGTCAGTAGCTTCAATCATTTCTGGTATATGAATAACATGATGTTTTTCAATGGCAAAAATCAATGAATATTGTAAATGCACAAACAGTAATTTCTCCGCATTGCAAGGTGCAATTCTGAAATTTTTTGCTTTTTCCTGCTCCTCTTAGCATGATAAAGAAGATTCAAAGAGAGTGAGATGCCAGCTCCTTTCATTCAGTCAGTAGCTTCAATCATTTCTGGACGTTTTTCAATGGCAAAAATCAATGAATATTGTAAATGCACAAACAGTAATTTCTCCGCATTGCAAGGTGCAATTCTGAAATTTTTTGCTTTTTCCTGCTCCTCTTAGCATGATAAAGAAGATTCAAAGAGAGTGACATGCCAGCTCCTTTCATTCAGTCAGTAGCTTCAAACATTTCTGATATATGAATAACATGATGTTTTTCAATGGCAAAAATCAATGAATATTGTAAATGCACAAACAGTAATTTCTCCGCATTGCAAGGTGCAATTCTGAAATTTTTTGCTTTTTCCTGCTCCTCTTAGCATGATAAAGAAGATTCAAAGAGAGTGAGATGCCAGCTCCTTTCATTCAGTCAGTAGCTTCAATCATTTCTGGACGTTTTTCAATGGCAAAAATCAATGAATATTGTAAATGCACAAACAGTAATTTCTCCGCATTGCAAGGTGCAATTCTGAAATTTTTTGCTTTTTCCTGCTCCTCTTAGCATGATAAAGAAGATTCAAAGAGAGTGAGATGCCAGCTCCTTTCATTCACTCAGTAGCTTCAATCATTTTTGGTATATGAATAACATGATGTTTTTCAATGGCAAAAATCAATGAATATTGTAAATGCACAAACAGTAATTTCTCCGCATTGCAAGGTGCAATTCTGAAATTTTTTGCTTTTTCCTGCTCCTCTTAGCATGATAAAGAAGATTCAAAGAGAGTGAGATGCCAGCTCCTTTCATTCAGTCAGTAGCTTCAATCATTTCTGGACGTTTTTCAACGGCAAAAATCAATGAATATTGTAAATGCACAAACAGTAATTTCTCCGCATTGCAAGGTGTAATTCTGAAATTTTTTGCTTTTTCCTGCTCCTCTTAGCATGATAAAGAAGATTCAAAGAGAGTGAGATGCCAGCTCCTTTCATTCAGTCGGTAGGTTCAATCATTTCTGGACGTTTTTCAATGGCAAAAATCAATGAATATTGTAAATGCACAAACAGTAATTTCTCCGCATTGCAAGGTGCAATTCTGAAATTTTTTGCTTTTTCCTGCTCCTCTTAGCATGATAAAGAAGATTCAAAGAGAGTGAGATGCCAGCTCCTTTCATTCAGTCAGTAGCTTCAATCATTTCTGGACGTTTTTCAATGGCAAAAATCAATGAATATTGTAAATGCACAAACAGTAATTTCTCCGCATTGCAAGGTGCAATTCTGAAATTTTTTGCTTTTTCCTGCTCCTCTTAGCATGATAAAGAAGATTCAAAGAGAGTGAGATGCCAGCTCCTTTCATTCAGTCAGTAGCTTCAATCATTTCTGGACGTTTTTCAATGGCAAAAATCAATGTATATTGTAAATGCACAAACAGTAATTTCTCCGCATTGCAAGGTGCAATTCTGAAATTTTTTGCTTTTTCCTGCTCCTCTTAGCATGATAAAGAAGATTCAAAGAGAGTGAGATGCCAGCTCCTTTCATTCAGTCAGTAGCTTCAATCATTTCTGGACGTTTTTCAATGGCAAAAATCAATGTATATTGTAAATGCACAAACAGTAATTTCTCCGCATTGCAAGGTGCAATTCTGAAATTTTTTGCTTTTTCCTGCTCCTCTTAGCATGATAAAGAAGATTCAAAGAGAGTGAGATGCCAGCTCCTTTCATTCAGTCAGTAGCTTCAATCATTTCTGGACGTTTTTCAATGGCAAAAATCAATGAATATTGTAAATGCACAAACAGTAATTTCTCCGCATTGCAAGGTGCAATTCTGAAATTTTTTGCTTTTTCCTGCTCCTCTTAGCATGATAAAGAAGATTCAAAGAGAGTGAGATGCCAGCTCCTTTCATTCAGTCAGTAGCTTCAAACATTTCTGGTATATGAATAACATGATGTTTTTCAATGGCAAAAATCAATGAATTTTGTAAATGCACAAACAGCAATTTCTCCGCATTGCAAGGTGCAATTCTGAAATTTTTTGCTTTTTCCTGCTCCTCTTAGCATGATAAAGAAGAATCAAAGAGAGTGAGATGCCAGCTCCTTTCATTCAGTCAGTAGCTTCAATCATTTCTGGACGTTTTTCAATGGCAAAAATCAATGAATATTGTAAATGCACAAACAGTAATTTCTCCGCATTGCGAGGTGCAATTCTGAAATTTTTTGCTTTTTCCTGCTCCTCAGCATGATAAAGAAGATTCAAAGAGAGTGAGATGCCAGCTCCTTTCATTCAGTCAGTAGCTTCAATCATTTCTGGTATATGAATAACATGATGTTTTTCAATGGCAAAAATCAATGAATATTGTAAATGCACAAACAGTAATTTCTCCGCATTGCAAGGTGCAATTCTGAAATTTTTTGCTTTTTCCTGCTCCTCTTAGCATGATAAAGAAGATTCAAAGAGAGTGAGATGCCAGCTCCTTTCATTCAGTCAGTAGCTTCAATCATTTCTGGTATATGAATAACATGATGTTTTTCAATGGCAAAAATCAATGAATATTGTAAATGCACAAACAGTAATTTATTCGCATTGCAAGGTGCAATTCTGAAATTTTTTGCTTTTTCCTGCTCCTCTTAGCATGATAAAGAAGATTCAAAGAGAGTGAGATGCCAGCTCCTTTCATTCAGTCAGTAGCTTCAAACATTTCTGGTATATGAATAACATGATGTTTTTCAATGGCAAAAATCAATGAATATTGTAAATGCACAAACAGTAATTTCTCCGCATTGCAAGGTGCAATTCTGAAATTTTTTGCCTTTTCCTGCTCCTCTTAGCATGATAAAGAAGATTCAAAGAGAGTGAGATGCCAGCTCCTTTCATTCAGTCAGTAGCTTCAATCATTTCTGGACGTTTTTCAATGGCAAAAATCAATGAATATTGTAAATGCACAAACAGTAATTTATTCGCATTGCAAGGTGCAATTCTGAAATTTTTTGCTTTTTCCTGCTCCTCTTAGCATGATAAAGAAGATTCAAAGAGAGTGAGATGCCAGCTCCTTTCATTCAGTCAGTAGCTTCAAACATTTCTGGTATATGAATAACATGATGTTTTTCAATGGCAAAAATCAATGAATATTGTAAATGCACAAACAGTAATTTCTCCGCATTGCAAGGTGCAATTCTGAAATTTTTTGCTTTTTCCTGCTCCTCTTAGCATGATAAAGAATATTCAAAGAGAGTGAGATGCCAGCTCCTTTCATTCAGTCAGTAGCTTCAATCATTTCTGGACGTTTTTCAATGGCAAAAATCAATGAATATTGTAAATGCACAAACAGTAATTTCTCCGCATTGCAAGGTGCAATTCTGAAATTTTTTGCTTTTTCCTGCTCCTTTTAGCATGATAAAGAAGATTCAAAGAGAGTGACATGCCAGCTCCTTTCATTCAGTCAGTAGCTTCAAACATTTCTGGTATATGAATAACATGATGTTTTTCAATGGCAAAAATCAATGAATATTGTAAATGCACAAACAGTAATTTCTCCGCATTGCAAGGAGCAATTCTGAAATTTTTTGCATTTTCCTGCTCCTCTTAGCATGATAAAGAAGATTCAAAGAGAGTGAGATGCCAGCTCCTTTCATTCAGTCAGTAGCTTCAATCATTTCTGGACGTTTTTCAATGGCAAAAATCAATGAATATTGTAAATGCACAAACAGTAATTTCTCCGCATTGCAAGGTGCAATTCTGAAATTTTTTGCTTTTTCCTGCTCCTCTTAGCATGATAAAGAAGATTCAAAGAGAGTGAGATGCCAGCTCCTTTCATTCAGTCAGTAGCTTCAAACATTTCTGGACGTTTTTCAATGGCAAAAATCAATGAATATTGTAAATGCACAAACAGTAATTTCTCCGCATTGCAAGGTGCAATTCTGAAATTTTTTGCTTTTTCCTGCTCCTCTTAGCATGATAAAGAAGATTCAAAGAGAGTGAGATGCCAGCTCCTTTCATTCAGTCAGTAGCTTCAATCATTTCTGGTATATGAATAACATGATGTTTAACAATGGCAAAAATCAATGAATATTGTAAATGCACAAACAGTAATTTCTCCGCATTGCAAGGTGCAATTCTGAAATTTTTTGCTTTTTCCTGCTCCTCTTAGCATGATAAAGAAGATTCAAAGAGAGTGAGATGCCAGCTCCTTTCATTCAGTCAGTAGCTTCAATCATTTCTGGATGTTTTTCAATGGCAAAAATCAATGAATATTGTAAATGCACAAACAGTAATTTCTCCGCATTGCAAGGTGCAATTCTGAAATTTTTTGCTTTTTCCTGCTCCTCTTAGCATGATAAAGAAGATTCAAAGAGAGTGAGATGCCAGCTCCTTTCATTCAGTCAGTAGCTTCAATCATTTCTGGACGTTTTTCAACGGCAAAAATCAATGAATATTGTAAATGCACAAACAGTAATTTCTCCGCATTGCAAGGTGCAATTCTGAAATTTTTTGCTTTTTCCTGCTCCTCTTAGCATGATAAAGAAGATTCAAAGAGAGTGAGATGCCAGCTCCTTTCATTCAGTCAGTAGCTTCAATCATTTCTGGACGTTTTTCAATGGCAAAAATCAATGAATATTGTAAATGCACAAACAGTAATTTCTCCGCATTGCAAGGTGCAATTCTGAAATTTTTTGCTTTTTCCTGCTCCTCTTAGCATGATAAAGAAGATTCAAACAGAGTGAGATGCCAGCTCCTTTCATTCAGTCAGTAGTTTCAATCATTTCTGGACGTTTTTCAATGGCAAAAATCAATGAATATTGTAAATGCACAAACAGTAATTTCTCCGTATTGCAAGGTGCAATTCTGAAATTTTTTGCTTTTTCCTGCTCCTCTTAGCATGATAAAGAAGATTCAAAGAGAGTGAGATGCCAGCTCCTTTCATTCAGTCAGTAGCTTCAATCATTTCTGGACGTTTTTCAATGGCAAAAATCAATGAATATTGTAAATGCACAAGCAGTAATTTCTCCGCATTGCAAGGTGCAATTCTGAAATTTTTTGCTTTTTCCTGCTCCTCTTAGCATGATAAAGAAGATTCAAAGAGACTGAGATGCCAGCTCCTTTCATTCAGTCAGTAGCTTCAATCATTTCTGGACGTTTTTCAATGGCAAAAATCAATGAATATTGTAAATGCACAAACAGTAATTTCTCCGCATTGCAAGGTGCAATTCTGAAATTTTTTACTTTTTCCTGCTCCTCTTAGCATGAAAAAGAAGATTCAAAGAGAGTGAGATGCCAGCTCCTTTCATTCAGTCAGTAGCTTCAATCATTTCTGGTATATGAATAACATGATGTTTTTCAATGGCAAAAATCAATGAATATTGTAAATGCACAAACAGTAATTTCTCCGCATTGCAAGGTGCAATTCTGAAATTTTTTGCTTTTTCCTGCTCCTCTTAGCATGATAAAGAAGATTCAAAGAGAGTGAGATGCCAGCTCCTTTCATTCAGTCAGTAGCTTCAATCATTTCTGGACGTTTTTCAATGGCAAAAATCAATGAATATTGTAAATGCACAAACAGTAATTTCTCCGCATTGCAAGGTGCAATTCTGAAATTTTTTGCTTTTTCCTGCTCCTCTTAGCATGATAAAGAAGATTCAAAGAGAGTGAGATGCCAGCTCCTTTCATTCAGTCAGTAGCTTCAATCATTTCTGGTATATGAATAACATGATGTTTTTCAATGGCAAAAATCAATGAATATTGTAAATGCACAAACAGTAATTTCTCCGCATTGCAAGGTGCAATTCTGAAATTTTTTGCTTTTTCCTGCTCCTCTTAGCATGATAAAGAAGATTCAAAGAGAGTGAGATGCCAGCTCCTTTCATTCAGTCAGTAGCTTCAAACATTTCTGGACGTTTTTCAATGGCAAAAATCAATGAATATTGTAAATGCACAAACAGTAATTTCTCCGCATTGCAAGGTGCAATTCTGAAATTTTTTGCTTTTTCCTGCTCCTCTTAGCATGATAAAGAAGATTCAAAGAGAGTGAGATGCCAGCTCCTTTCATTCAGTCAGTAGCTTCAATCATTTCTGGTATATGAATAACATGATGTTTAACAATGGCAAAAATCAATGAATATTGTAAATGCACAAACAGTAATTTCTCCGCATTGCAAGGTGCAATTCTGAAATTTTTTGCTTTTTCCTGCTCCTCTTAGCATGATAAAGAAGATTCAAAGAGAGTGAGATGCCAGCTCCTTTCATTCAGTCAGTAGCTTCAATCATTTCTGGATGTTTTTCAATGGCAAAAATCAATGAATATTGTAAATGCACAAACAGTAATTTCTCCGCATTGCAAGGTGCAATTCTGAAATTTTTTGCTTTTTCCTGCTCCTCTTAGCATGATAAAGAAGATTCAAAGAGAGTGAGATGCCAGCTCCTTTCATTCAGTCAGTAGCTTCAATCATTTCTGGACGTTTTTCAACGGCAAAAATCAATGAATATTGTAAATGCACAAACAGTAATTTCTCCGCATTGCAAGGTGCAATTCTGAAATTTTTTGCTTTTTCCTGCTCCTCTTAGCATGATAAAGAAGATTCAAAGAGAGTGAGATGCCAGCTCCTTTCATTCAGTCAGTAGCTTCAATCATTTCTGGACGTTTTTCAATGGCAAAAATCAATGAATATTGTAAATGCACAAACAGTAATTTCTCCGCATTGCAAGGTGCAATTCTGAAATTTTTTGCTTTTTCCTGCTCCTCTTAGCATGATAAAGAAGATTCAAAGAGAGTGAGATGCCAGCTCCTTTCATTCAGTCAGTAGCTTCAATCATTTCTGGACGTTTTTCAATGGCAAAAATCAATGAATATTGTAAATGCACAAACAGTAATTTCTCCATATTGCAAGGTGCAATTCTGAAATTTTTTGCTTTTTCCTGCTCCTCTTAGCATGATAAAGAAGATTCAAAGAGAGTGAGATGCCAGCTCCTTTCATTCAGTCAGTAGCTTCAATCATTTCTGGACGTTTTTCAATGGCAAAAATCAATGAATATTGTAAATGCACAAGCAGTAATTTCTCCGCATTGCAAGGTGCAATTCTGAAATTTTTTGCTTTTTCCTGCTCCTCTTAGCATGATAAAGAAGATTCAAAGAGACTGAGATGCCAGCTCCTTTCATTCAGTCAGTAGCTTCAATCATTTCTGGACGTTTTTCAATGGCAAAAATCAATGAATATTGTAAATGCACAAACAGTAATTTCTCCGCATTGCAAGGTGCAATTCTGAAATTTTTTGCTTTTTCCTGCTCCTCTTAGCATGATAAAGAAGATTCAAAGAGAGTGAGATGCCAGCTCCTTTCATTCAGTCAGTAGCTTCAATCATTTCTGGTATATGAATAACATGATGTTTTTCAATGGCAAAAATCAATGAATATTGTAAATGCACAAACAGTAATTTCTCCGCATTGCAAGGTGCAATTCTGAAATTTTTTGCTTTTTCCTGCTCCTCTTAGCATGATAAAGAAGATTCAAAGAGAGTGAGATGCCAGCTCCTTTCATTCAGTCAGTAGCTTCAATCATTTCTGGTATATGAATAACATGATGTTTTTCAATGGCAAAAATCAATGAATATTGTAAATGCACAAACAGTAATTTCTCCGCATTGCAAGGTGCAATTCTGAAATTTTTTGCCTTTTCCTGCTCCTCTTAGCATGATAAAGAAGATTCAAAGATAGTGAGATGCCAGCTCCTTTCATTCAGTCAGTAGCTTCAATCATTTCTGGACGTTTTTCAATGGCAAAAATCAATGAATATTGTAAATGCACAAACAGTAAATTCTCCGCATTGCAAGGTGCAATTCTGAAATTTTTTGCTTTTTCCTGCTCCTCTTAGCATGATAAAGAAGATTCAAAGAGAGTGAGATGCCAGCTCCTTTCATTCAGTCAGTAGATTCAAACATTTCTGGTATATGAATAACATGATGTTTTTCAATGGCAAAAATCAATGAATATTGTAAATGCACAAACAGTAATTTCTCCGCATTGCAAGGTGCAATTCTGAAATTTTTTGCCTTTTCCTGCTCCTCTTAGCATGATAAAGAAGATTCAAAGAGAGTGAGATGCCAGCTCCTTTCATTCAGTCAGTAGCTTCAATCATTTCTGGACGTTTTTCAATGGCAAAAATCAATGAATATTGTAAATGCACAAACAGTAATTTCTCCGCATTGCAAGGTGCAATTCTGAAATTTTTTGCTTTTTCCTGCTCCTCTTAGCATGATAAAGAAGATTCAAAGAGAGTGAGATGCCAGCTCCTTTCATTCAGTCAGTATCTTCAAACATTTCTGGTATATAAATAACATGATGTTTTTCAATGGCAAAAATCAATGAATATTGTAAATGCACAAACAGTAATTTCTCCGCATTGCAAGGTGCAATTCTGAAATTTTTTGCTTTTTCCTGCTCCTCTTAGCATGATAAAGAAGATTCAAAGAGAGTGAGATGCCAGCTCCTTTCATTCAGTCAGTAGCTTCAATCATTTCTGGTATATGAATAACATGATGTTTTTCAATGGCAAAAATAAATGAATATTGTAAATGCACAAACAGTAATTTCTCCGCATTGCAAGGTGCAATTCTGAAATTTTTTGCTTTTTCCTGCTCCTCTTAGCATGATAAAGAAGATTTAAAGAGAGTGAGATGCCAGCTCCTTTCATTCAGTCAGTAGCTTCAATCATTTCTGGTATATGAATAACATGATGTTTTTCAATGGCAAAAATCAATAAATATTGTAAATGCACAAACAGTAATTTCTCCGCATTGCAAGGTGCAATTCTGAAATTTTTTGCCTTTTCCTGCTCCTCTTAGCATGATAAAGAAGATTCAAAGAGAGTGAGATGCCAGCTCCTTTCATTCAGTCAGTAGCTTCAATCATTTCTGGACGTTTTTCAATGGCAAAAATCAATGAATATTGTAAATGCACAAACAGTAATTTCTCCGCATTGCAAGGTGCAATTCTGAAATGTTTTGCTTTTTCCTGCTCCTCTTAGCATGAAAAAGAAGATTCAAAGAGAGTGAGATGCCAGCTCCTTTCATTCAGTCAGTAGCTTCAAACATTTCTGGTATATGAATAACATGATGTTTTTCAATGGCAAAAATCAATGAATATTGTAAATGCACAAACAGTAATTTCTCCGCATTGCAAGGTGCAATTCTGAAATTTTTTGCTTTTTCCTGCTCCTCTTAGCATGATAAAGAAGATTCAAAGAGAGTGAGATGCCAGCTCCTTTCATTCAGTCAGTAGCTTCAATCATTTCTGGACGTTTTTCAATGGCAAAAATCAATGAATATTGTAAATGCACAAACAGTAATTTCTCCGCATTGCAAGGTGCAATTCTGAAATTTTTTGCTTTTTCCTGCTCCTCTTAGCATGATAAAGAAGATTCAAAGAGAGTGAGATGCCAGCTCCTTTCATTCAGTCAGTAGCTTCAATCATTTCTGGTATATGAATAACATGATGTTTTTCAATGGCAAAAATAAATGAATATTGTAAATGCACAAACAGTAATTTCTCCGCATTGCAAGGTGCAATTCTGAAATTTTTTGCTTTTTCCTGCTCCTCTTAG
The DNA here is from genome assembly GCF_046119375.1 of Phyllobates terribilis. Lineage (NCBI taxonomy): Eukaryota > Metazoa > Chordata > Amphibia > Anura > Dendrobatidae > Phyllobates > Phyllobates terribilis. The sequence goes on from NW_027364835.1 coordinate 143,993, forward strand.
CATGATAAAGAAGATTCAAAGAGAGTGAGATGCCAGCTCCTTTCATTCAGTCAGTAGCTTCAATCATTTCTGGTATATGAATAACATGATGTTTTTCAATGGCAAAAATCAATGAATATTGTAAATGCACAAACAGTAATTTCTCCGCATTGCAAGGTGCAATTCTGAAATTTTTTGCCTTTTCCTGCTCCTCTTAGCATGATAAAGAAGATTCAAAGAGAGTGAGATGCCAGCTCCTTTCATTCAGTCAGTAGCTTCAATCATTTCTGGATGTTTTTCAATGGCAAAAATCAATGAATATTGTAAATGCACAAACAGTAATTTCTCCGCATTGCAAGGTGCAATTCTGAAATTTTTTGCTTTTTCCTGCTCCTCTTAGCATGATAAAGAAGATTCAAAGAGAGTGAGATGCCAGCTCCTTTCATTCAGTCAGTAGCTTCAATCATTTCTGGACGTTTTTCAATGGCAAAAATCAATGAATATTGTAAATGCACAAACAGTAATTTCTCCGCATTGCAAGGTGCAATTCTGAAATTTTTTGCTTTTTTCTGCTCCTCTTAGCATGATAAAGAAGATTCAAAGAGAGTGAGATGCCAGCTCCTTTCATTCAGTCAGTAGCTTCAATCATTTCTGGTATATGAATAACATGATGTTTTTCAATGGCAAAAATCAATGAATATTGTAAATGCACAAACAGTAATTTCTCCGCATTGCAAGGTGCAATTCTGAAATTTTTTGCTTTTTCCTGCTCCTCTTAGCATGATAAAGAAGATTCAAAGAGAGTGAGATGCCAGCTCCTTTCATTCAGTCAGTAGCTTCAATCATTTCTGGACGTTTTTCAATGGCAAAAATCAATGAATATTGTAAATGCACAAACAGTAATTTCTCCGCATTGCAAGGTGCAATTCTGAAATTTTTTCCTTTTTCCTGCTCCTCTTAGCATGATAAAGAAGATTCAAAGAGAGTGAGATGCCAGCTCCTTTCATTCAGTCAGTAGCTTCAATCATTTCTGGTATATGAATAACATGATGTTTTTCAATGGCAAAAATCAATGAATATTGTAAATGCACAAACAGTAATTTCTCCGCATTGCAAGGTGCAATTCTGAAATTTTTTGCTTTTTCCTGCTCCTCTTAGCATGATAAAGAAGATTCAAAGAGAGTGAGATGCCAGCTCCTTTAATTCAGTCAGTAGCTTCAATCATTTCTGGACGTTTTTCAATGGCAAAAATCAATGAATATTGTAAATGCACAAACAGTAATTTCTCCGCATTGCAAGGTGCAATTCTGAAATTTTTTGCTTTTTCCTGCTCCTCTTAGCATGATAAAGAAGATTCAAAGAGAGTGAGATGCCAGCTCCTTTCATTCAGTCAGTAGCTTCAAACATTTCTGGAATATGAATAACATGATGTTTTTCAATGGCAAAAATCAATGAATATTGTAAATGCACAAACAGTAATTTCTCCGCATTGCAAGGTGCAATTCTGAAATTTTTTGCTTTTTCCTGCTCCTCTTAGCATGATAAAGAAGATTCAAAGAGAGTGAGATGCCAGCTCCTTTCATTCAGTCAGTAGCTTCAATCATTTCTGGACGTTTTTCAATGGCAAAAATCAATGAATATTGTAAATGCACAAACAGTAATTTCTCCGCATTGCAAGGTGCAATTCTGAAATTTTTTGCTTTTTCCTGCTCCTCTTAGCATGATAAAGAAGATTCAAAGAGAATGAGATGCCAGCTCCTTTCATTCAGTCAGTAGCTTCAATCATTTCTGGACGTTTTTCAACGGCAAAAATCAATGAATATTGTAAATGCACAAACAGTAATTTCTCCGCATTGCAAGGTGCAATTCTGAAATTTTTTGCTTTTTCCTGCTCCTCTTAGCATGATAAAGAAGATTCAAAGAGAGTGAGATGCCAGCTCCTTTCATTCAGTCAGTAGCTTCAATCATTTCTGGACGTTTTTCAATAGCAAAAATCAATGAATATTGTAAATGCACAAACAGTAATTTCTCCGCATTGCAAGGTGCAATTCTGAAATTTTTTGCTTTTTCCTGCTCCTCTTAGCATGATAAAGAAGATTCAAAGAGAGTGAGATGCCAGCTCCTTTAATTCAGTCAGTAGCTTCAATCATTTCTGGACGTTTTTCAATGGCAAAAATCAATGAATATTGTAAATGCACAAACAGTAATTTCTCCGCATTGCAAGGTGCAATTCTGAAATTTTTTGCTTTTTCCTGCTCCTCTTAGCATGATAAAGAAGATTCAAAGAGAGTGAGATGCCAGCTCCTTTCATTCAGTCAGTAGCTTCAAACATTTCTGGAATATGAATAACATGATGTTTTTCAATGGCAAAAATCAATGAATATTGTAAATGCACAAACAGTAATTTCTCCGCATTGCAAGGTGCAATTCTGAAATTTTTTGCTTTTTCCTGCTCCTCTTAGCATGATAAAGAAGATTCAAAGAGAGTGAGATGCCAGCTCCTTTCATTCAGTCAGTAGCTTCAATCATTTCTGGACGTTTTTCAATGGCAAAAATCAATGAATATTGTAAATGCACAAACAGTAATTTCTCCGCATTGCAAGGTGCAATTCTGAAATTTTTTGCTTTTTCCTGCTCCTCTTAGCATGATAAAGAAGATTCAAAGAGAATGAGATGCCAGCTCCTTTCATTCAGTCAGTAGCTTCAATCATTTCTGGACGTTTTTCAACGGCAAAAATCAATGAATATTGTAAATGCACAAACAGTAATTTCTCCGCATTGCAAGGTGCAATTCTGAAATTTTTTGCTTTTTCCTGCTCCTCTTAGCATGATAAAGAAGATTCAAAGAGAGTGAGATGCAAGCTCCTTTCATTCAGTCAGTAGCTTCAATCATTTCTGGACGTTTTTCAATAGCAAAAATCAATGAATATTGTAAATGCACAAACAGTAATTTCTCCGCATTGCAAGGTGCAATTCTGAAATTTTTTGCTTTTTCCTGCTCCTCTTAGCATGATAAAGAAGATTCAAAGAGAGTGAGATGCCAGCTCCTTTCATTCAGTCAGTAGCTTTAATCATTTCTGGACGTTTTTCAATGGCAAAAATCAATGAATATTGTAAATGCACAAACAGTAATTTCTCCGCATTGCAAGGTGCAATTCTGAAATTTTTTGCTTTTTCCTGCTCCTCTTAGCATGATAAAGAAGACTCAAAGAGAGTGAGATGCCAGCTCCTTTCATTCAGTCAGTAGCTTCAATCATTTCTGGACGTTTTTCAATGGCAAAAATCAATGAATATTGTAAATGCACAAGCAGTAATTTCTCCGCATTGCAAGGTGCAATTCTGAAATTTTTTGCTTTTTCCTGCTCCTCTTAGCATGATAAAGAAGATTCAAAGAGAGTGAGATGCCAGCTCCTTTCATTCAGTCAGTAGCTTCAATCATTTCTGGACGTTTTTCAATGGCAAAAATCAATGAATATTGTAAATGCACAAACAGTAATTTCTCCGCATTGCAAGGTGCAATTCTGAAATTTTTTGCTTTTTCCTGCTCCTCTTAGCATGATAAAGAAGATTCAAAGAGAGTGAGATGCCAGCTCCTTTCATTCAGTCAGTAGCTTCAAACATTTCTGGAATATGAATAACATGATGTTTTTCAATGGCAAAAATCAATGAATATTGTAAATGCACAAACAGTAATTTCTCCGCATTGCAAGGTGCAATTCTGAAATTTTTTGCTTTTTCCTGCTCCTCTTAGCATGATAAAGAAGATTCAAAGAGAGTGAGATGCCAGCTCCTTTCATTCAGTCAGTAGCTTCAATACTTTCTGGACGTTTTTCAATGGCAAAAATCAATGAATATTGTAAATGCACAAACAGTAATTTCTCCGCATTGCAAGGTGCAATTCTGAAATTTTTTGCTTTTTCCTGCTCCTCTTAGCATGATAAAGAAGATTCAAAGAGAATGAGATGCCAGCTCCTTTCATTCAGTCAGTAGCTTCAATCATTTCTGGACGTTTTTCAACGGCAAAAATCAATGAATATTGTAAATGCACAAACAGTAATTTCTCCGCATTGCAAGGTGCAATTCTGAAATTTTTTGCTTTTTCCTGCTCCTCTTAGCATGATAAAGAAGATTCAAAGAGAGTGAGATGCCAGCTCCTTTCATTCAGTCAGTAGCTTCAATCATTTCTGGACGTTTTTCAATAGCAAAAATCAATGAATATTGTAAATGCACAAACAGTAATTTCTCCGCATTGCAAGGTGCAATTCTGAAATTTTTTGCTTTTTCCTGCTCCTCTTAGCATGATAAAGAAGATTCAAAGAGAGTGAGATGCCAGCTCCTTTCATTCAGTCAGTAGCTTTAATCATTTCTGGACGTTTTTCAATGGCAAAAATCAATGAATATTGTAAATGCACAAACAGTAATTTCTCCGCATTGCAAGGTGCAATTCTGAAATTTTTTGCTTTTTCCTGCTCCTCTTAGCATGATAAAGAAGACTCAAAGAGAGTGAGATGCCAGCTCCTTTCATTCAGTCAGTAGCTTCAATCATTTCTGGACGTTTTTCAATGGCAAAAATCAATGAATATTGTAAATGCACAAGCAGTAATTTCTCCGCATTGCAAGGTGCAATTCTGAAATTTTTTGCTTTTTCCTGCTCCTCTTAGCATGATAAAGAAGATTCAAAGAGAGTGAGATGCCAGCTCCTTTCATTCAGTCAGTAGCTTCAATCATTTCTGGACGTTTTTCAATGGCAAAAATCAATGAATATTGTAAATGCACAAACAGTAATTTCTCCGCATTGCAAGGTGCAATTCTGAAATGTTTTGCTTTTTCCTGCTCCTCTTAGCATGAAAAAGAAGATTCAAAGAGCGTGAGATGCCAGCTCCTTTCATTCAGTCAGTAGCTTCAATCATTTCTGGTATATGAATAACATGATGTTTTTCAATGGCAAAAATCAATGAATATTGTAAATGCACAAACAGTAATTTCTCCGCATTGGAAGGTGCAATTCTGAATTTTTTTGCTTTTTCCTGCTCCTCTTAGCATGATAAAGAAGATTCAAAGAGAATGAGATGCCAGCTCCTTTCATTCAGTCAGTAGCTTCAATCATTTCTGGACGTTTTTCAATGGCAAAAATCAATGAATATTGTAAATGCACAAACAGTAATTTCTCCGCATTGCAAGGTGCAATTCTGAAATTTTTTGCTTTTTCCTGCTCCTCTTAGCATGATAAAGAAGATTCAAAGAGAGTGAGATGCCAGCTCCTTTCAGTCAGTAGCTTCAATCATTTCTGGACATTTTTCAATGGCAAAAATCAATGAATATTGTAAATGCACAAACAGTAATTTCTCCGCATTGCAAGGTGCAATTCTGAAATTTTTTGCTTTTTCCTGCTCCTCTTAGCATGATAAAGAAGATTCAAATAGAGTGAGATGCCAGCTCCTTTCATTCAGTCAGTAGCTTCAAACATTTCTGGTATATGAATAACATGATGTTTTTCAATGGCAAAAATCAATGAATATTGTAGATGCACAAACAGTAATTTCTCCGCATTGCAAGGTGCAATTCTGAAATTTTTTGCTTTTTCCTGCTCCTCTTAGCATGATAAAGAAGATTCAAAGAGACTGAGATGCCAGCTCCTTTCATTCAGTCAGTAGCTTCAATCATTTCTGGACGTTTTTCAATGGCAAAAATCAATGAATATTGTAAATGCACAAACAGTAATTTCTCCGTATTGCAAGGTGCAATTCTGAAATTTTTTGCTTTTTCCTGCTCCTCTTAGCATGATAAAGAAGATTCAAAGAGAGTGAGATGCCAGCTCCTTTCATTCAGTCAGTAGCTTCAATCATTTCTGGACGTTTTTCAATGGCAAAAATCAATGAATATTGTAAATGCACAAACAGTAATTTCTCCGCATTGCAAGGTGCAATTCTGAAATTTTTTGCTTTTTCCTGCTCCTCTTAGCATGATAAAGAAGATTCAAAGAGAGTGAGATGCCAGCTCCTTTCATTCAGTCAGTAGCTTCAATCATTTCTGGTATATGAATAACATGATGTTTTTCAATGGCAAAAATCAATGAATATTGTAAATGCACAAACAGTAATTTCTCCGCATTGCAAGGTGCAATTCTGAAATTTTTTGCTTTTTCCTGCTCCTCTTAGCATGATAAAGAAGATTCAAAGAGAGTGAGATGCCAGCTCCTTTCATTCAGTCAGTAGCTTCAATCATTTCTGGACGTTTTTCAATGGCAAAAATCAATGAATATTGTAAATGCACAAACAGTAATTTCTCCGCATTGCAAGGTGCAATTCTGAAATTTTTTGCTTTTTCCTGCTCCTCTTAGCATGATAAAGAAGATTCAAAGAGAGTGAGATGCCAGCTCCTTTCATTCAGTCAGTAGCTTCAAACATTTCTGGTATATGAATAACATGATGTTTTTCAATGGCAAAAATCAATGAATATTGTAAATGCACAAACTAATTTCTTCGCATTGCAAGGTGCAATTCTGAAATTTTTTGCTTTTTCCTGCTCCTCTTAGCATGATAAAGAAGATTCAAAGAGAGTGAGATGCCAGCTCCTTTCATTCAGTCAGTAGCTTCAAACATTTCTGGTATATGAATAACATGATGTTTTTCAATGGCAAAAATCAATGAATATTGTAAATGCACAAACAGTAATTTCTCCGCATTGCAAGGTGCAATTCTGAAATTTTTGCTTTTTCCTGCTCCTCTTAGCATGATAAAGAAGATTCAAAGAGAGTGAGATGCCAGCTCCTTTCATTCAGTCAGTAGCTTCAATCATTTCTGGACGTTTTTCAATGGCAAAAATCAATGAATATTGTAAATGCACAAACAGTAATTTCTCCGCATTGCAAGGTGCAATTCTGAAATTTTTTGCTTTTTCCTGCTCCTCTTAGCATGATAAAGAAGATTCAAAGAGAGTGAGATGCCAGCTCCTTTCATTCAGTCAGTAGCTTCAATCATTTCTGGACGTTTTTCAATGGCAAAAATCAATGAATATTGTAAATGCACAAACAGTAATTTCTCCGCATTGCAAGGTGCAATTCTGAAATTTTTTGCTTTTTCCTGCTCCTCTTAGTATGATAAAGAAGATTCAAAGAGAGTGAGATGCCAGCTCCTTTCATTCAGTCAGTAGCTTCAAACATTTCTGGTATATGAATAACATGATGTTTTTCAATGGCAAAAATCAATGAATATTGTAAATGCACAAACAGTAATTTCTCCGCATTGCAAGGTGCAATTCTGAAATTTTTTGCTTTTTCCTGCTCCTCTTAGCATGATAAAGAAGATTCAAAGAGAGTGAGATGCCAGCTCCTTTCATTCAGTCAGTAGCTTCAATCATTTCTGGTATATGAATAACATGATGTTTTTCAATGGCAAAAATCAATGAATATTGTAAATGCACAAACAGTAATTTCTCCGCATTGCAAGGTGCAATTCTGAAATTTTTTGCTTTTTCCTGCTCCTATTAGCATGATAAAGAAGATTCAAAGAGAGTGAGATGCCAGCTCCTTTCATTCAGTCAGTAGCTTCAATCATTTCTGGACGTTTTTCAATGGCAAAAATCAATGAATATTGTAAATGCACAAACAGTAATTTCTCCGCATTGCAAGGTGCAATTCTGAAATTTTTTGCTTTTTCCTGCTCCTCTTAGCATGGTAAAGAAGACTCAAAGAGAGTGAGATGCCAGCTCCTTTCATTCAGTCAGTAGCTTCAATCATTTCTGGACGTTTTTCAACGGCAAAAATCAATGAATATTGTAGATGCACAAACAGTAATTTCTCCGCATTGCAAGGTGCAATTCTGAAATTTTTTGCTTTTTCCTGCTCCTCTTAGCATGATAAAGAAGATTCAAAGAGACTGAGATGCCAGCTCCTTTCATTCAGTCAGTAGCTTCAATCATTTCTGGACGTTTTTCAATGGCAAAAATCAATGAATATTGTAAATGCACAAACAGTAATTTCTCCGCATTGCAAGGTGCAATTCTGAAATTTTTTGCTTTTTCCTGCTCCTCTTAGCATGATAAAGAAGATTCAAAGAGAGTGAGATGCCAGCTCCTTTCATTCAGTCAGTAGCTTCAATCATTTCTGGATGTTTTTCAATGGCAAAAATCAATGAATATTGTAAATGCACAAACAGTAATTTCTCCGCATTGCAAGGTGCAATTCTGAAATTTTTTGCTTTTTCCTGCTCCTCTTAGCATGATAAAGAAGATTCAAAGAGAGTGAGATGCCAGCTCCTTTCATTCAGTCAGTAGCTTCAATCATTTCTGGACGTTTTTCAATGGCAAAAATCAATGAATATTGTAAATGCACAAACAGTAATTTCTCCGCATTGCAAGGTGCAATTCTGAAATTTTTTGCTTTTTCCTGCTCCTCTTAGCATGATAAAGAAGATTCAAAGAGAGTGAGATGCCAGCTCCTTTCATTCAGTCAGTAGCTTCAAACATTTCTGGTATATGAAAAACATGTTTTTCAATGGCAAAAATCAATGAATATTGTAAATGCACAAACAGTAATATCTCCACATTGCACGGTGCAATTCTGAAATTTTTAGCTTTTTCCTGTTAATCCTAGCATGATAAAGAAGATTCAAAGAGAGTGAGATGCCAGCTCCTTTCATTCAGTCAGTAGCTTCAAACATTTCTGGTATATGAAAAACATGTTTTTCAATGGCAAAAATCAATGAATATTGTAAATGCACAAACAGTAATATCTCCACATTGCAAGGTGCAATTCTGAAATTTTTTGCTTTTTCCTGCTAATCCTAGCATGATAAAGAAGATTCAAAGAGAGTGAGATGCCAGCTCCTTTCATTCAGTCAGTAGCTTCAAACATTTCTGGTATATGAAAAACATGTTTTTCAATGGCAAAAATCAATGAATATTGTAAATGCACAAACAGTAATATCTCCACATTGCACGGTGCAATTATGAAATTTTTAGCTTTTTCCTGTTAATCCTAGCATGATAAAGAAGATTCAAAGAGAGTGAGATGCCAGCTCCTTTCATTCAGTCAGTAGCTTCAAACATTTCTGGTATATGAAAAACATGTTTTTCAATGGCAAAAATCAATGAATATTGTAAATGCACAAACAGTAATATCTCCACATTGCAAGGTGCAATTCTGAAATTTTTTGCTTTTTCCTGCTAATCCTAGCATGATAAAGAAGATTCAAAGAGAGTGAGATGCCAGCTCCTTTCATTCAGTCAGTAGCTTCAAACATTTCTGGTATATGAAAAACATGTTTTTCAATGGCAAAAATCAATGAATATTGTAAATGCACAAACAGTAATATCTCAACATTGCACGGTGCAATTCTGAAATTTTTAGCTTTTTCCTGTTAATCCTAGCATGATAAAGAAGATTCAAAGAGAGTGAGATGCCAGCTCCTTTCATTCAGTCAGTAGCCTCAAACATTTCTGGTATATGAAAAACATGTTTTTCAATGGCAAAAATCAATGAATATTGTAAATGCACAAACAGTAATATCTCCACATTGCAAGGTGCAATTCTGAAATTTTTTGCTTTTTCCTGTTAATCCTAGCATGATAAAGAAGATTCAAAGAGAGTGAGATGCCAGCTCCTTTCATTCAGTCAGTAGCTTCAAACATTTCTGGTATATGAAAAACATGTTTTTCAATGGCAAAAATCAATGAATATTGTAAATGCACAAACAGTAATATCTCCACATTGCAAGGTGCAATTCTGAAATTTTTTGCTTTTTCCTGCTAATCCTAGCATGATAAAGAAGATTCAAAGAGAGTGAGATGCCAGCTCCTTTCATTCAGTCAGTAGCTTCAAACATTTCTGGTATATGAAAAACATGTTTTTCAATGGCAAAAATCAATGAATATTGTAAATGCACAAACAGTAATATCTCCACATTGCACGGTGCAATTCTGAAATTTTTAGCTTTTTCCTGTTAATCCTAGCATGATAAAGAAGATTCAAAGAGAGTGAGATGCCAGCTCCTTTCATTCAGTCAGTAGCTTCAAACATTTCTGGTATATGAAAAACATGTTTTTCAATGGCAAAAATCAATGAATATTGTAAATGCACAAACAATAATATCTCCACATTGCAAGGTGCAATTCTGAAATTTTTTGCTTTTTTCTGCTAATCCTAGCATGATAAAGAAGATTCAAAGAGAGTGAGATGCCAGCTCCTTTCATTCAGTCAGTAGCTTCAAACATTTCTGGTATATGAATAACATGATGTTTTTCAATGGCAAAAATCAATGAATATTGTAAATGCACAAACAGTAATTTCTCCGCATTGCAAGGTGCAATTCTGAAATTTTTTGCTTTTTCCTGCTCCTCTTAGCATGATAAAGAAGATTCAAAGAGAGTGAGATGCCAGCTCCTTTCATTCAGTCAGTAGCTTCAATCATTTCTGGTATATGAATAACATGATGTTTTTCAATGGCAAAAATCAATGAATATTGTAAATGCACAAACAGTAATTTCTCCGCATTGCAAGGTGCAATTCTGAAATTTTTTGCTTTTTCCTGCTCCTCTTAGCATGATAAAGAAGATTCAAAGAGAGTGAGATGCCAGCTCCTTTCATTCAGTCAGTAGCTTCAATCATTTCTGGACGTTTTTCAATGGCAAAAATCAATGAATATTGTAAATGCACAAACAGTAATTTCTCCGCATTGCAAGGTGCAATTCTGAAATTTTTTGCTTTTTCCTGCTCCTCTTAGCATGGTAAAGAAGACTCAAAGAGAGTGAGATGCCAGCTCCTTTCATTCAGTCAGTAGCTTCAATCATTTCTGGACGTTTTTCAACGGCAAAAATCAATGAATATTGTAGATGCACAAACAGTAATTTCTCCGCATTGCAAGGTGCAATTCTGAAATTTTTTGCTTTTTCCTGCTCCTCTTAGCATGATAAAAAAGATTCAAAGAGACTGAGATGCCAGCTCCTTTCATTCAGTCAGTAGCTTCAATCATTTCTGGACGTTTTTCAATGGCAAAAATCAATGAATATTGTAAATGCACAAACAGTAATTTCTCCGCATTGCAAGGTGCAATTCTGAAATTTTTTGCTTTTTCCTGCTCCTCTTAGCATGATAAAGAAGATTCAAAGAGAGTGAGATGCCAGCTCCTTTCATTCAGTCAGTAGCTTCAATCATTTCTGGATGTTTTTCAATGGCAAAAATCAATGAATATTGTAAATGCACAAACAGTAATTTCTCCGCATTGCAAGGTGCAATTCTGAAATTTTTTGCTTTTTCCTGCTCCTCTTAGCATGATAAAGAAGATTCAAAGAGAGTGAGATGCCAGCTCCTTTCATTCAGTCAGTAGCTTCAATCATTTCTGGACGTTTTTCAATGGCAAAAATCAATGAATATTGTAAATGCACAAACAGTAATTTCTCCGCATTGCAAGGTGCAATTCTGAAATTTTTTGCTTTTTCCTGCTCCTCTTAGCATGATAAAGAAGATTCAAAGAGAGTGAGATGCCAGCTCCTTTCATTCAGTCAGTAGCTTCAAACATTTCTGGTATATGAAAAACATGTTTTTCAATGGCAAAAATCAATGAATATTGTAAATGCACAAACAGTAATATCTCCACATTGCACGGTGCAATTCTGAAATTTTTAGCTTTTTCCTGTTAATCCTAGCATGATAAAGAAGATTCAAAGAGAGTGAGATGCCAGCTCCTTTCATTCAGTCAGTAGCTTCAAACATTTCTGGTATATGAAAAACATGTTTTTCAATGGCAAAAATCAATGAATATTGTAAATGCACAAACAGTAATATCTCCACATTGCAAGGTGCAATTCTGAAATTTTTTGCTTTTTCCTGCTAATCCTAGCATGATAAAGAAGATTCAAAGAGAGTGAGATGCCAGCTCCTTTCATTCAGTCAGTAGCTTCAAACATTTCTGGTATATGAAAAACATGTTTTTCAATGGCAAAAATCAATGAATATTGTAAATGCACAAACAGTAATATCTCCACATTGCACGGTGCAATTATGAAATTTTTAGCTTTTTCCTGTTAATCCTAGCATGATAAAGAAGATTCAAAGAGAGTGAGATGCCAGCTCCTTTCATTCAGTCAGTAGCTTCAAACATTTCTGGTATATGAAAAACATGTTTTTCAATGGCAAAAATCAATGAATATTGTAAATGCACAAACAGTAATATCACCACATTGCAAGGTGCAATTCTGAAATTTTTTGCTTTTTCCTGCTAATCCTAGCATGATAAAGAAGATTCAAAGAGAGTGAGATGCCAGCTCCTTTCATTCAGTCAGTAGCTTCAAACATTTCTGGTATATGAAAAACATGTTTTTCAATGGCAAAAATCAATGAATATTGTAAATGCACAAACAGTAATATCTCAACATTGCACGGTGCAATTCTGAAATTTTTAGCTTTTTCCTGTTAATCCTAGCATGATAAAGAAGATTCAAAGAGAGTGAGATGCCAGCTCCTTTCATTCAGTCAGTAGCCTCAAACATTTCTGGTATATGAAAAACATGTTTTTCAATGGCAAAAATCAATGAATATTGTAAATGCACAAACAGTAATATCTCCACATTGCAAGGTGCAATTCTGAAATTTTTTGCTTTTTCCTGTTAATCCTAGCATGATAAAGAAGATTCAAAGAGAGTGAGATGCCAGCTCCTTTCATTCAGTCAGTAGCTTCAAACATTTCTGGTATATGAAAAACATGTTTTTCAATGGCAAAAATCAATGAATATTGTAAATGCACAAACAGTAATATCTCCACATTGCAAGGTGCAATTCTGAAATTTTTTGCTTTTTCCTGCTAATCCTAGCATGATAAAGAAGATTCAAAGAGAGTGAGATGCCAGCTCCTTTCATTCAGTCAGTAGCTTCAAACATTTCTGGTATATGAAAAACATGTTTTTCAATGGCAAAAATCAATGAATATTGTAAATGCACAAACAGTAATATCTCCACATTGCACGGTGCAATTCTGAAATTTTTAGCTTTTTCCTGTTAATCCTAGCATGATAAAGAAGATTCAAAGAGAGTGAGATGCCAGCTCCTTTCATTCAGTCAGTAGCTTCAAACATTTCTGGTATATGAAAAACATGTTTTTCAATGGCAAAAATCAATGAATATTGTAAATGCACAAACAATAATATCTCCACATTGCAAGGTGCAATTCTGAAATTTTTTGCTTTTTCCTGCTAATCCTAGCATGATAAAGAAGATTCAAAGAGAGTGAGATGCCAGCTCCTTTCATTCAGTCAGTAGCTTCAAACATTTCTGGTATATGAAAAACATGTTTTTCAATGGCAAAAATCAATGAATATTGTAAATGCACAAACAGTAATATCTCCACATTGCACGGTGCAATTATGAAATTTTTAGCTTTTTCCTGTTAATCCTAGCATGATAAAGAAGATTCAAAGAGAGTGAGATGCCAGCTCCTTTCATTCAGTCAGTAGCTTCAAACATTTCTGGTATATGAAAAACATGTTTTTCAATGGCAAAAATCAATGAATATTGTAAATGCACAAACAGTAATAACTCCACATTGCAAGGTGCAATTCTGAAATTTTTTGCTTTTTCCTGCTAATCCTAGCATGATAAAGAAGATTCAAAGAGAGTGAGATGCCAGCTCCTTTCATTCAGTCAGTAGCTTCAAACATTTCTGGTATATGAAAAACATGTTTTTCAATGGCAAAAATCAATGAATATTGTAAATGCACAAACAGTAATATCTCAACATTGCACGGTGCAATTCTGAAATTTTTAGCTTTTTCCTGTTAATCCTAGCATGATAAAGAAGATTCAAAGAGAGTGAGATGCCAGCTCCTTTCATTCAGTCAGTAGCTTCAAACATTTCTGGTATATGAAAAACGTTTTTCAATGGCAAAAATCAATGAATATTGTAAATGCACAAACAGTAATATCTCCACATTGCAAGGTGCAATTCTGAAATTTTTTGCTTTTTCCTGTTAATCCTAGCATGATAAAGAAGATTCAAAGAGAGTGAGATGCCAGCTCCTTTCATTCAGTCAGTAGCTTCAAACATTTCTGGTATATGAAAAACATGTTTTTCAATGGCAAAAATCAATGAATATTGTAAATGCACAAACAGTAATATCTCCACATTGCAAGGTGCAATTCTGAAATTTTTTGCTTTTTCCTGCTAATCCTAGCATGATAAAGAAGATTCAAAGAGAGTGAGATGCCAGCTCCTTTCATTCAGTCAGTAGCTTCAAACATTTCTGGTATATGAAAAACATGTTTTTCAATGGCAAAAATCAATGAATATTGTAAATGCACAAACAGTAATATCTCCACATTGCACGGTGCAATTCTGAAATTTTTAGCTTTTTCCTGTTAATCCTAGCATGATAAAGAAGATTCAAAGAGAGTGAGATGCCAGCTCCTTTCATTCAGTCAGTAGCTTCAAACATTTCTGGTATATGAAAAACATGTTTTTCAATGGCAAAAATCAATGAATATTGTAAATGCACAAACAGTAATATCTCCACATTGCAAGGTGCAATTCTGAAATTTTTTGCTTTTTCCTGCTAATCCTAGCATGATAAAGAAGATTCAAAGAGAGTGAGATGCCAGCTCCTTTCATTCAGTCAGTAGCTTCAAACATTTCTGGTATATGAAAAACATGTTTTTCAATGGCAAAAATCAATGAATATTGTAAATGCACAAACAGTAATATCTCCACATTGCACGGTGCAATTCTGAAATTTTTAGCTTTTTCCTGTTAATCCTAGCATGATAAAGAAGATTCAAAGAGAGTGAGATGCCAGCTCCTTTCATTCAGTCAGTAGCTTCAAACATTTCTGGTATATGAAAAACATGTTTTTCAATGGCAAAAATCAATGAATATTGTAAATGCACAAACAGTAATATCTCCACATTGCAAGGTGCAATTCTGAAATTCTTTGCTTTTTCCTGTTAATCCTAGCATGATAAAGAAGATTCAAAGAGAGTGAGATGCCAGCTCCTTTCATTCAGTCAGTAGCTTCAAACATTTCTGGTATATGAAAAACATGTTTTTCAATGGCAAAAATCAATGAATATTGTAAATGCACAAACAGTAATATCTCCACATTGCAAGGTGCAATTCTGAAATTTTTTGCTTTTTCCTGCTAATCCTAGCATGATAAAGAAGATTCAAAGAGAGTGAGATGCCAGCTCCTTTCATTCAGTCAGTAGCTTCAAACATTTCTGGTATATGAAAAACATGTTTTTCAATGGCAAAAATCAATGAATATTGTAAATGCACAAACAGTAATATCTCCACATTGCACGGAGCAATTCTGAAATTTTTAGCTTTTTCCTGTTAATCCTAGCATGATAAAGAAGATTCAAAGAGAGTGAGATGCCAGCTCCTTTCATTCAGTCAGTAGCTTCAAACATTTCTGGTATATGAAAAACATGTTTTTCAATGGCAAAAATCAATGAATATTGTAAATGCACAAACAGTAATATCTCCACATTGCAAGGTGCAATTCTGAAATTTTTTGCTTTTTCCTGCTAATCCTAGCATGATAAAGAAGATTCAGAGTGAGATGCCAGCTCCTTTCATTCAGTCAGTAGCTTCAAACATTTCTGGTATATGAAAAACATGTTTTTCAATGGCAAAAATCAATGAATATTGTAAATGCACAAACAGTAATATCTCCACATTGCACGGTGCAATTCTGAAATTTTTAGCTTTTTCCTGTTAATCCTAGCATGATAAAGAAGATTCAAAGAGAGTGAGATGCCAGCTCCTTTCATTCAGTCAGTAGCTTCAAACATTTCTGGTATATGAAAAACATGTTTTTCAATGGCAAAAATCAATGAATATTGTAAATGCACAAACAGTAATATCTCCACATTGCAAGGTGCAATTCTGAAATTTTTTGCTTTTTCCTGTTAATCCTAGCATGATAAAGAAGATTCAAAGAGAGTGAGATGCCAGCTCCTTTCATTCAGTCAGTAGCTTCAAACATTTCTGGTATATGAAAAACATGTTTTTCAATGGCAAAAATCAATGAATATTGTAAATGCACAAACAGTAATATCTCCACATTGCAAGGTGCAATTCTGAAATTTTTTGCTTTTTCCTGCTAATCCTAGCATGATAAAGAAGATTCAAAGAGAGTGAGATGCCAGCTCCTTTCATTCAGTCAGTAGCTTCAAACATTTCTGGTATATGAAAAACATGTTTTTCAATGGCAAAAATCAATGAATATTGTAAATGCACAAACAGTAATATCTCCACATTGCACGGTGCAATTCTGAAATTTTTAGCTTTTTCCTGTTAATCCTAGCATGATAAAGAAGATTCAAAGAGAGTGAGATGCCAGCTCCTTTCATTCAGTCAGTAGCTTCAAACATTTCTGGTATATGAAAAACATGTTTTTCAATGGCAAAAATCAATGAATATTGTAAATGCACAAACAGTAATATCTCCACATTGCAAGGTGCAATTCTGAAATTTTTTGCTTTTTCCTGCTAATCCTAGCATGATAAAGATTCAAAGAGAGTGAGATGCCAGCTCCTTTCATTCAGTCAGTAGCTTCAAACATTTCTGGTATATGAAAAACATGTTTTTCAATGGCAAAAATCAATGAATATTGTAAATGCACAAACAGTAATATCTCCACATTGCAAGGTGCAATTCTGAAATTTTTTGCTTTTTCCTGCTAATCCTAGCATGATAAAGAAGATTCAAAGAGAGTGAGATGCCAGCTCCTTTCATTCAGTCAGTAGCTTCAAACATTTCTGGTATATGAAAAACATGTTTTTCAATGGCAAAAATCAATGAATATTGTAAATGCACAAACAGTAATATCTCAACATTGCACGGTGCAATTCTGAAATTTTTAGCTTTTTCCTGTTAATCCTAGCATGATAAAGAAGATTCAAAGAGAGTGAGATGCCAGCTCCTTTCATTCAGTCAGTAGCTTCAAACATTTCTGGTATATGAAAAACATGTTTTTCAATGGCAAAAATCAATGAATATTGTAAATGCACAAACAGTAATATCTCCACATTGCAAGGTGCAATTCTGAAATTTTTTGCTTTTTCCTGCTAATCCTAGCATGATAAAGAAGATTCAAAGAGAGTGAGATGCCAGCTCCTTTCATTCAGTCAGTAGCTTCAAACATTTCTGGTATATGAAAAACATGTTTTTCAATGGCAAAAATCAATGAATATTGTAAATGCACAAACAGTAATATCTCCACATTGCAAGGTGCAATTCTGAAATTTTTAGCTTTTTCCTGTTAATCCTAGCATGATAAAGAAGATTCAAAGAGAGTGAGATGCCAGCTCCTTTCATTCAGTCAGTAGCTTCAAACATTTCTGGTATATGAAAAACGTTTTTCAATGGCAAAAATCAATGAATATTGTAAATGCACAAACAGTAATATCTCCACATTGCAAGGTGCAATTCTGAAATTTTTTGCTTTTTCCTGTTAATCCTAGCATGATAAAGAAGATTCAAAGAGAGTGAGATGCCAGCTCCTTTCATTCAGTCAGTAGCTTCAAACATTTCTGGTATATGAAAAACATGTTTTTCAATGGCAAAAATCAATGAATATTGTAAATGCACAAACAGTAATATCTCCACATTGCAAGGTGCAATTCTGAAATTTTTTGCTTTTTCCTGCTAATCCTAGCATGATAAAGAAGATTCAAAGAGAGTGAGATGCCAGCTCCTTTCATTCAGTCAGTAGCTTCAAACATTTCTGGTATATGAAAAACATGTTTTTCAATGGCAAAAATCAATGAATATTGTAAATGCACAAACAGTAATATCTCCACATTGCACGGTGCAATTCTGAAATTTTTAGCTTTTTCCTGTTAATCCTAGCATGATAAAGAAGATTCAAAGAGAGTGAGATGCCAGCTCCTTTCATTCAGTCAGTAGCTTCAAACATTTCTGGTATATGAAAAACATGTTTTTCAATGGCAAAAATCAATGAATATTGTAAATGCACAAACAGTAATATCTCCACATTGCAAGGTGCAATTCTGAAATTTTTTGCTTTTTCCTGCTAATCCTAGCATGATAAAGAAGATTCAAAGAGAGTGAGATGCCAGCTCCTTTCATTCAGTCAGTAGCTTCAAACATTTCTGGTATATGAAAAACATGTTTTTCAATGGCAAAAATCAATGAATATTGTAAATGCACAAACAGTAATATCTCCACATTGCACGGTGCAATTCTGAAATTTTTAGCTTTTTCCTGTTAATCCTAGCATGATAAAGAAGATTCAAAGAGAGTGAGATGCCAGCTCCTTTCATTCAGTCAGTAGCTTCAAACATTTCTGGTATATGAAAAACATGTTTTTCAATGGCAAAAATCAATGAATATTGTAAATGCACAAACAGTAATATCTCCACATTGCAAGGTGCAATTCTGAAATTCTTTGCTTTTTCCTGTTAATCCTAGCATGATAAAGAAGATTCAAAGAGAGTGAGATGCCAGCTCCTTTCATTCAGTCAGTAGCTTCAAACATTTCTGGTATATGAAAAACATGTTTTTCAATGGCAAAAATCAATGAATATTGTAAATGCACAAACAGTAATATCTCCACATTGCAAGGTGCAATTCTGAAATTTTTTGCTTTTTCCTGCTAATCCTAGCATGATAAAGAAGATTCAAAGAGAGTGAGATGCCAGCTCCTTTCATTCAGTCAGTAGCTTCAAACATTTCTGGTATATGAAAAACATGTTTTTTAATGGCAAAAATCAATGAATATTGTAAATGCACAAACAGTAATATCTCAACATTGCACGGTGCAATTCTGAAATTTTTAGCTTTTTCCTGTTAATCCTAGCATGATAAAGAAGATTCAAAGAGAGTGAGATGCCAGCTCCTTTCATTCAGTCAGTAGCTTCAAACATTTCTGGTATATGAAAAACATGTTTTTCAATGGCAAAAATCAATGAATATTGTAAATGCACAAACAGTAATATCTCCACATTGCACGGTGCAATTCTGAAATTTTTAGCTTTTTCCTGTTAATCCTAGCATGATAAAGAAGATTCAAAGAGAGTGAGATGCCAGCTCCTTTCATTCAGTCAGTAGCTTCAAACATTTCTGGTATATGAAAAACATGTTTTTCAATGGCAAAAATCAATGAATATTGTAAATGCACAAACAGTAATATCTCCACATTGCAAGGTGCAATTCTGAAATTTTTTGCTTTTTCCTGCTAATCCTAGCATGATAAAGAAGATTCAAAGAGAGTGAGATGCCAGCTCCTTTCATTCAGTCAGTAGCTTCAAACATTTCTGGTATATGAAAAACATGTTTTTCAATGGCAAAAATCAATGAATATTGTAAATGCACAAACAGTAATATCTCCACATTGCACGGTGCAATTCTGAAATTTTTAGCTTTTTCCTGTTAATCCTAGCATGATAAAGAAGATTCAAAGAGAGTGAGATGCCAGCTCCTTTCATTCAGTCAGTAGCTTCAAACATTTCTGGTATATGAAAAACATGTTTTTCAATGGCAAAAATCAATGAATATTGTAAATGCACAAACAGTAATATCTCCACATTGCAAGGTGCAATTCTGAAATTTTTTGCTTTTTCCTGCTAATCCTAGCATGATAAAGAAGATTCAAAGAGAGTGAGATGCCAGCTCCTTTCATTCAGTCAGTAGCTTCAAACATTTCTGGTATATGAAAAACATGTTTTTCAATGGCAAAAATCAATGAATATTGTAAATGCACAAACAGTAATATCTCCACATTGCACGGTGCAATTCTGAAATTTTTAGCTTTTTCCTGTTAATCCTAGCATGATAAAGAAGATTCAAAGAGAGTGAGATGCCAGCTCCTTTCATTCAGTCAGTAGCTTCAAACATTTCTGGTATATGAAAAACATGTTTTTCAATGGCAAAAATCAATGAATATTGTAAATGCACAAACAGTAATATCTCCACATTGCAAGGTGCAATTCTGAAATTTTTTGCTTTTTCCTGCTAATCCTAGCATGATAAAGAAGATTCAAAGAGAGTGAGATGCCAGCTCCTTTCATTCAGTCAGTAGCTTCAAACATTTCTGGTATATGAAAAACATGTTTTTCAATGGCAAAAATCAATGAATATTGTAAATGCACAAACAGTAATATCTCCACATTGCACGGTGCAATTCTGAAATTTTTAGCTTTTTCCTGTTAATCCTAGCATGATAAAGAAGATTCAAAGAGAGTGAGATGCCAGCTCCTTTCATTCAGTCAGTAGCTTCAAACATTTCTGGTATATGAAAAACATGTTTTTCAATGGCAAAAATCAATGAATATTGTAAATGCACAAACAGTAATATCTCCACATTGCAAGGTGCAATTCTGAAATTCTTTGCTTTTTCCTGTTAATCCTAGCATGATAAAGAAGATTCAAAGAGAGTGAGATGCCAGCTCCTTTCATTCAGTCAGTAGCTTCAAACATTTCTGGTATATGAAAAACATGTTTTTCAATGGCAAAAATCAATGAATATTGTAAATGCACAAACAGTAATATCTCCACATTGCAAGGTGCAATTCTGAAATTTTTTGCTTTTTCCTGCTAATCCTAGCATGATAAAGAAGATTCAAAGAGAGTGAGATGCCAGCTCCTTTCATTCAGTCAGTAGCTTCAAACATTTCTGGTATATGAAAAACATGTTTTTCAATGGCAAAAATCAATGAATATTGTAAATGCACAAACAGTAATATCTCCACATTGCAAGGTGCAATTCTGAAATTTTTTGCTTTTTCCTGTTAATCCTAGCATGATAAAGAAGATTCAAAGAGAGTGAGATGCCAGCTCCTTTCATTCAGTCAGTAGCTTCAAACATTTCTGGTATATGAAAAACATGTTTTTCAATGGCAAAAATCAATGAATATTGTAAATGCACAAACAGTAATATCTCCACATTGCAAGGTGCAATTCTGAAATTTTTTGCTTTTTCCTGCTAATCCTAGCATGATAAAGAAGATTCAAAGAGAGTGAGATGCCAGCTCCTTTCATTCAGTCAGTAGCTTCAAACATTTCTGGTATATGAAAAACATGTTTTTCAATGGCAAAAATCAATGAATATTGTAAATGCACAAACAGTAATATCTCCACATTGCACGGTGCAATTCTGAAATTTTTAGCTTTTTCCTGTTAATCCTAGCATGATAAAGAAGATTCAAAGAGAGTGAGATGCCAGCTCCTTTCATTCAGTCAGTAGCTTCAAACATTTCTGGTATATGAAAAACATGTTTTTCAATGGCAAAAATCAATGAATATTGTAAATGCACAAACAGTAATATCTCCACATTGCAAGGTGCAATTCTGAAATTTTTTGCTTTTTCCTGTTAATCCTAGCATGATAAAGAAGATTCAAAGAGAGTGAGATGCCAGCTCCTTTCATTCAGTCAGTAGCTTCAAACATTTCTGGTATATGAAAAACATGTTTTTCAATGGCAAAAATCAATGAATATTGTAAATGCACAAACAGTAATATCTCCACATTGCACGGTGCAATTCTGAAATTTTTAGCTTTTTCCTGTTAATCCTAGCATGATAAAGAAGATTCAAAGAGAGTGAGATGCCAGCTCCTTTCATTCAGTCAGTAGCTTCAAACATTTCTGGTATATGAAAAACATGTTTTTCAATGGCAAAAATCAATGAATATTGTAAATGCACAAACAGTAATATCTCCACATTGCAAGGTGCAATTCTGAAATTCTTTGCTTTTTCCTGTTAATCCTAGCATGATAAAGAAGATTCAAAGAGAGTGAGATGCCAGCTCCTTTCATTCAGTCAGTAGCTTCAAACATTTCTGGTATATGAAAAACATGTTTTTCAATGGCAAAAATCAATGAATATTGTAAATGCACAAACAGTAATATCTCCACATTGCAAGGTGCAATTCTGAAATTTTTTTGCTTTTTCCTGTTAATCCTAGCATGATAAAGAAGATTCAAAGAGAGTGAGATGCCAGCTCCTTTCATTCAGTCAGTAGCTTCAAACATTTCTGGTATATGAAAAACATGTTTTTCAATGGCAAAAATCAATGAATATTGTAAATGCACAAACAGTAATATCTCCACATTGCAAGGTGCAATTCTGAAATTTTTTTTGCTTTTTCCTGCTAATCCTAGCATGATAAAGAAGATTCAAAGAGAGTGAGATGCCAGCTCCTTTCATTCAGTCAGTAGCTTCAAACATTTCTGGTATATGAAAAACATGTTTTTCAATGGCAAAAATCAATGAATATTGTAAATGCACAAACAGTAATATCTCCACATTGCACGGTGCAATTCTGAAATTTTTAGCTTTTTCCTGTTAATCCTAGCATGATAAAGAAGATTCAAAGAGAGTGAGATGCCAGCTCCTTTCATTCAGTCAGTAGCTTCAAACATTTCTGGTATATGAAAAACATGTTTTTCAATGGCAAAAATCAATGAATATTGTAAATGCACAAACAGTAATATCTCCACATTGCAAGGTGCAATTCTGAAATTTTTTGCTTTTTTCCTGCTAATCCTAGCATGATAAAGAAGATTCAAAGAGAGTGAGATGCCAGCTCCTTTCATTCAGTCAGTAGCTTCAAACATTTCTGGTATATAGAAAACATGTTTTTCAATGGCAAAAATCAATGAATATTGTAAATGCACAAACAGTAATATCTCAACATTGCACGGTGCAATTCTGAAATTTTTAGCTTTTTCCTGTTAATCCTAGCATGATAAAGAAGATTCAAAGAGAGTGAGATGCCAGCTCCTTTCATTCAGTCAGTAGCTTCAAACATTTCTGGTATATGAAAAACGTTTTTCAATGGCAAAAATCAATGAATATTGTAAATGCACAAACAGTAATATCTCCACATTGCAAGGTGCAATTCTGAAATTTTTTGCTTTTTCCTGTTAATCCTAGCATGATAAAGAAGATTCAAAGAGAGTGAGATGCCAGCTCCTTTCATTCAGTCAGTAGCTTCAAACATTTCTGGTATATGAAAAACATGTTTTTCAATGGCAAAAATCAATGAATATTGTAAATGCACAAACAGTAATATCTCCACATTGCAAGGTGCAATTCTGAAATTTTTTGCTTTTTCCTGCTAATCCTAGCATGATAAAGAAGATTCAAAGAGAGTGAGATGCCAGCTCCTTTCATTCAGTCAGTAGCTTCAAACATTTCTGGTATATGAAAAACATGTTTTTCAATGGCAAAAATCAATGAATATTGTAAATGCACAAACAGTAATATCTCCACATTGCACGGTGCAATTCTGAAATTTTTAGCTTTTTCCTGTTAATCCTAGCATGATAAAGAAGATTCAAAGAGAGTGAGATGCCAGCTCCTTTCATTCAGTCAGTAGCTTCAAACATTTCTGGTATATGAAAAACATGTTTTTCAATGGCAAAAATCAATGAATATTGTAAATGCACAAACAGTAATATCTCCACATTGCAAGGTGCAATTCTGAAATTCTTTGCTTTTTCCTGTTAATCCTAGCATGATAAAGAAGATTCAAAGAGAGTGAGATGCCAGCTCCTTTCATTCAGTCAGTAGCTTCAAACATTTCTGGTATATGAAAAACATGTTTTTCAATGGCAAAAATCAATGAATATTGTAAATGCACAAACAGTAATATCTCCACATTGCAAGGTGCAATTCTGAAATTTTTTGCTTTTTCCTGCTAATCCTAGCATGATAAAGAAGATTCAAAGAGAGTGAGATGCCAGCTCCTTTCATTCAGTCAGTAGCTTCAAACATTTCTGGTATATGAAAAACATGTTTCTCAATGGCAAAAATCAATGAATATTGTAAATGCACAAACAGTAATATCTCAACATTGCACGGTGCAATTCTGAAATTTTTAGCTTTTTCCTGTTAATCCTAGCATGATAAAGAAGATTCAAAGAGAGTGAGATGCCAGCTCCTTTCATTCAGTCAGTAGCTTCAAACATTTCTGGTATATGAAAAACATGTTTTTCAATGGCAAAAATCAATGAATATTGTAAATGCACAAACAGTAATATCTCCACATTGCAAGGTGCAATTCTGAAATTTTTTGCTTTTTCCTGCTAATCCTAGCATGATAAAGAAGATTCAAAGAGAGTGAGATGCCAGCTCCTTTCATTCAGTCAGTAGCTTCAAACATTTCTGGTATATGAAAAACATGTTTTTCAATGGCAAAAATCAATGAATATTGTAAATGCACAAACAGTAATATCTCCACATTGCACGGTGCAATTCTGAAATTTTTAGCTTTTTCCTGTTAATCCTAGCATGATAAAGAAGATTCAAAGAGAGTGAGATGCCAGCTCCTTTCATTCAGTCAGTAGCTTCAAACATTTCTGGTATATGAAAAACGTTTTTCAATGGCAAAAATCAATGAATATTGTAAATGCACAAACAGTAATATCTCCACATTGCAAGGTGCAATTCTGAAATTTTTTGCTTTTTCCTGCTAATCCTAGCATGATAAAGAAGATTCAAAGAGAGTGAGATGCCAGCTCCTTTCATTCAGTCAGTAGCTTCAAACATTTCTGGTATATGAAAAACATGTTTTTCAATGGCAAAAATCAATGAATATTGTAAATGCACAAACAGTAATATCTCCACATTGCACGGTGCAATTCTGAAATTTTTAGCTTTTTCCTGTTAATCCTAGCATGATAAAGAAGATTCAAAGAGAGTGAGATGCCAGCTCCTTTCATTCAGTCAGTAGCTTCAAACATTTCTGGTATATGAAAAACATGTTTTTCAATGGCAAAAATCAATGAATATTGTAAATGCACAAACAGTAATATCTCCACATTGCAAGGTGCAATTCTGAAATTTTTTGCTTTTTCCTGCTAATCCTAGCATGATAAAGAAGATTCAAAGAGAGTGAGATGCCAGCTCCTTTCATTCAGTCAGTAGCTTCAAACATTTCTGGTATATGAAAAACATGTTTTTCAATGGCAAAAATCAATGAATATTGTAAATGCACAAACAGTAATATCTCCACATTGCACGGTGCAATTCTGAAATTTTTAGCTTTTTCCTGTTAATCCTAGCATGATAAAGAAGATTCAAAGAGAGTGAGATGACAGCTCCTTTCATTCAGTCAGTAGCTTCAAACATTTCTGGTATATGAAAAACATGTTTTTCAATGGCAAAAATCAATGAATATTGTAAATGCACAAACAGTAATATCTCCACATTGCAAGGTGCAATTCTGAAATTTTTTGCTTTTTCCTGCTAATCCTAGCATGATAAAGAAGATTCAAAGAGAGTGAGATGCCAGCTCCTTTCATTCAGTCAGTAGCTTCAAACATTTCTGGTATATGAAAAACATGTTTTTCAATGGCAAAAATCAATGAATATTGTAAATGCACAAACAGTAATATCTCAACATTGCACGGTGCAATTCTGAAATTTTTAGCTTTTTCCTGTTAATCCTAGCATGATAAAGAAGATTCAAAGAGAGTGAGATGCCAGCTCCTTTCATTCAGTCAGTAGCTTCAAACATTTCTGGTATATGAAAAACGTTTTTCAATGGCAAAAATCAATGAATATTGTAAATGCACAAACAGTAATATCTCCACATTGCAAGGTGCAATTCTGAAATTTTTTGCTTTTTCCTGTTAATCCTAGCATGATAAAGAAGATTCAAAGAGAGTGAGATGCCAGCTCCTTTCATTCAGTCAGTAGCTTCAAACATTTCTGGTATATGAAAAACATGTTTTTCAATGGCAAAAATCAATGAATATTGTAAATGCACAAACAGTAATATCTCCACATTGCAAGGTGCAATTCTGAAATTTTTTGCTTTTTCCTGCTAATCCTAGCATGATAAAGAAGATTCAAAGAGAGTGAGATGCCAGCTCCTTTCATTCAGTCAGTAGCTTCAAACATTTCTGGTATATGAAAAACATGTTTTTCAATGGCAAAAATCAATGAATATTGTAAATGCACAAACAGTAATATCTCCACATTGCACGGTGCAATTCTGAAATTTTTAGCTTTTTCCT